>NC_134790.1:2746236-2751236 GCF_046742065.1 Oratosquilla oratoria
ATGTGTCGTAATGTGTTTTTCTACACTGGCATCGAAAGAATGTCGGTAGATGTTAAGGATACCTTTAGAAACACATATTTCGTGGTAAATCAGTTTGGCAGGTATCCCAAATCTTAAATAAACTAAATATTCAACTTACCAGGAAACAAATATATTGTATTCGTAAAATGATCAATGCAATGGATGTAAAATTATATCTACTAAAGTCTTTGTTAAACAAAAATCGCTCAATAATGTCAGCAGGATTTCCTTAAATTGGTAATATTTAATAAACGAGAACTATGGCAAATAGATTATTTACTTTATCATGCAAAATAAAAGTGATATATTTCATATTATTCCTAGGTCTTTTAATATTCTATGTATTAATAGAGAACTAATTTCTTAGGCGCATTGATTTTCTACACTACGCCCTAACGAAGAAAAAGACGACATTTCGAGTGTATAGTTCACTGTGGAAGTGTGTGTAGTGATTTCGTGTGAAATTTTTTATAGAAACTTGTTTTTCAAACAAGTAATATAAATGAAGATGTCCAAGGTTCTTGTCGCACTAAATATATCAGGTAAGTTACAAGAGAACGCATGTGTTGTGATAGCAATGATTATATATTGAAATGACCGGATAGCTGTAGACAACCGTTAAAGTTGATGACGTCATATCGACGTCGAACAAGAGACGAGTGTCCAAGAATTATACTGTCCTATTTTTTCGCGTTCATATTTTAGTAATAATTTTTATATATATACGTTTTGATAGATTTATTTATTCATTTTCTAGATATAGGTGTAGCAATATCAGCATATTATAAGTGTATGAACATGGTTATGTGTAGTGTAGTTGGTTGTTGATGAATGTTAACCACACTAATTTAAAAGTGCGTCATGAATATTGCATAACTTGTAGAACAACGCTCAATCATTTGAGAGCATTATTTCAAACAGCATCAGATCGAAAATTGTACAAACAAGCATATCATGCATCTTCAAAACGTTAAGCTTGTGTCTGATATAGTTTAAAGGTTTGACAAAGAAAAATAAGGTGCGAAAATGTATTTGATATCACGCATAGTCAGACAGGAAAATATAAATTCATTTTTTTGCTGGTTTTATAAAAGTTGTGATGAGCGAATATGCAAAACATTTGTCTGTGGTCCTCGAATTGTATCATAATGGGTAAGGCTTGATAATTAAACGAATAAATAAGCAAATAAATAGATAGATAAATAAATATATAAATAAATAACGCAGTGGCTATTTTTACGACGAATCATAAGAATAGCCCTCAAGCTATTTTTAAACCGGTTGATAGCACCCTCTATCGTGAACTTTTGAACTAAATTCAAAATGGCTGCCACTAATTCCAAATTACTTCCAGCATGTGCAGAATTTGATTAATTTGCAGCTCTAAAAGAATCGATTTACAGCTGGGAAAAGTCTAATAATGTAAATTTTTATACTAGGAACTTCAGAACAGTACAATCACCTACTAAATGTGCTCTTAACAGAAATTTCAAACCTGAGCTGCAGTATTTTTCAAAAAATTATTACTGTCAGCATGGAGATTGAAAATACCAGCCGAAATCTACTACTGGGACACAACCAAATCCAATGTCACTAAGCACTAGACTTCTGTCTATTCCAAGACATTTTCATACGTCATTAGCAACTTAAGATAAATTTGCGCATTAAAAAAAAAAAAAAAATTGAAACAACATTCTTGGGAGGATTGTTAGGCGAGGTTCGGTTAGGTTAGGTTATTGTCGTAAAAATTTCATTCAAAATGTGGCGATAGAGGGTGCTATCAACCATGTCGTAAGAATACCCTGATTCGTCGTAAAAATAGCCACTGCCTAAATTAAAAGCCGTTAAACCTATATGGATGTTAAACACATTATTGTTATGTTCTTAGGGAAGTCTAGAATATTACAGCCAAAGTCGTTTCTACTCAAACGAGATAGCATAAGAGGGGGATTACACGGTCTAACGGTTCGTCGAACGCGGTTCGACAGACACGTATTTAAAGTGATGTATGAACGTGTGAACGGGGTATTTGGGGTTTAACCAACGTGTTCGACAACCAAATACCCCGTTCACACGTTCACACATCACTTTAAACACGTGTCTGTCGAACCGCGTTCGACGAACCGTTAGACGAACCGTTAGAACCGTTAGACCCGTCTAAGGCGAATGAGACGCGTACCCAGTCACCTCGGCATTGCCCCTTTGTCATCTCTGCTTCGAAATCTCCCACTAGACGTGTATGACGCAAACAATCAGAAGCTTTCGGTAGTTGAGCTGAGTTGAGGGGTAGAAAATTGTCAGTATTACCAGGATAATATCTTATTTTGAGCTTGAACTTCATAAGTGTACCGTTGTATTGTTGAGTCGATGCTTATATTCGTGTATAAATACATGTGTATATATGCAGTGTATGTATGTATATATGTGTATATGTATACATATGTATATAGGTGTATATATGTATATATATATATATATATATATATATATATATGTATATATACCTTTTCAGTTATAATATCTATCTGAAAGCTCATACAACATTCTATACTTGGATTGTATCACCATATTCTCCAGATATACTTAGATTTAGATTCATGTATGGTTCCAGCCATCTACGCTATTTTAAGTATCAATGCACCTGGATGGGAAACTATTTCTTGATATCCTTTAGACATTTAGTGTTTTTTTTTCATCACCCATCGTGACCTCCCTTGCGCAATCCAGAGATCTCTTTCCTCAGTGTAGTCCATCTCATTTGGCCGCATGAAAACTGTAATCAAGTCACCTCTTTCTCTTCCATCTTTCAATGTTGACAGATCTATTGGTTTTAGTCTCCTCGTGGAGCTCATCTGCAAGACTGGAAACCAGTTTAGTTACTATCGCTTATATCCAATCGATCTTGGTTGAATCTTAAACTCTGTATAGGAAAGTCGAAGAGATTTGTGTCCTTGCCTGCCAACTGGGTTGATAGTGTCTCCGGAAGAAGAGGAGGAGGAGGAAGAGGAAGAATAGGAGGAGGAGGAGGAGGAAGAGGAAGAATAGGAGGAGGAGGAGGAAGAGGAAGAATAGGAGGAGGAGGAGGAAAATGAAGAGTAAAAGGAGAAGGAGGAGGAGGAAAAGGAAGAGTAGGAGGAGGAGGAGGGGAGTGTTGGATAATGTCCATGGTGGGTGGTATTAACGTAAAACTTTTCAAAGTCTGAAATTATTTATAGGGACAAGAGAGAATGACTCCTTTAGGTGAATGAAATCGTAAATTATGCAAATCATATAGACTGGATGAGTTAGTTCAAATATGTTATCACCCATATGATCCAAAAAACTACCATAGGCTGCGTAACATTCGAATGCAGAAAGATTTGGAGAGCAGCCGATGTCGAAAAAATAAGTGAAAGAGACAATGTATAGAACGATGGTTGGAAGAAAAATAATTTACTGAGGGCAGTTAGAGAGTTTATAGGACGTCCGGTTTAGACAATTAAATCCATTAATGAGATTTTTTTCTTCTCATCTGGCTAACTCATTTCTAGTTTATTGAGGTGGGTAAATCTACCCCGTTATTACCCATGGGATTAAAACTTAACCCATAGAATCACTTAGGAGTAGCATAATCTTTTGTTAGCTAGTTTTTTAATAAATCCTGGCTATTCCTCTCACCTCAAATGTTACCACAAAACTCTGAAGAACAAACAAAGACGAGAAAACCGCTGTGGGGGAACTCCGACCACCACGAAACGGTTTTACGGTTAAGCTCGGTCGTGAGGTCCCTCGTTAAACGATAATAATAAAAGAAAAACTTGTTAGGGGGGACCCCTAACTGCCACCCGTTATATTCCCAACTGTAATTGGCTGTTCCTGTGACGTCATCTCGTTAACCCCCGCGACCAAGTCGTTTCGGTAACTGTGTCTTCGTCGCCTCATTAGCTCTTAGGGTTGTGAGTTTTCACCCTTTTCTTTATTTTTATGGAGATTAAGAGTCCAGTCTGCAACCATTAAGGTCCTGGGTTCAAGACATCGCGACTGCTGGATTTCATACACACACACACACACACACACACACACACACACACACACACACACACACACACACACACACACACACACACACACACACACACACACACACACACCACATACACACATACACACACACACACACACACACACACACATATATATGTATATATATATATATATATATATATATATATATGTGTGTGTGTGTGTGTACACATAACTGGATTAAAGATTAAATCGCCTGAGATTTTATGTAATACTGTTGCGTCAGCCAGAACATTGACATTTCCACATGTCTACTTCAGTTCTGGTTTCCGCCGTTGCAGAGACAGTGAATCCCTGTGAAACCCTCGAAGTTCGAGTTGAACAATTGCCAGGCACTTTCCTGGTATCAAACCCGGGCCTTTCGCGTGCGAGCCAGGTACACTATAGGGCTTTCCCTATTTGTTAGTACTGTACCGGTATGTATGTATGTATGTATCTATGTTTTTATGTATGTATGTATGCAGGTATGTATGTATGTGTTAATGTATGTACGTATGTATGTGTATGTATGTGTGATTCACCATGTTCTTGGATCACGTGTTGGACTCGTGATCGACGGTTATTACCCCCCTAACCAGAGGAGAGTTCATAGCTCATATATGACCAATCTGTGTAATGCTGTGACCATACACGCACACTCACCCAACTCCCCGCCCACGAGAGTTGGAGTAACGACTCGTAGCGCAGCCATACTGAAATTATTTCAGCCCTGGGCGGGTTTCGAACTCTGACCGCCGTAGCGGCGGGCGCGAACGCTAGCACTGTGCCATCGAGTTGTGTGTATGTGTTTTCTTGTAGACTCGAGTTTAAAAGCCGAAGCTGAACAATTTCTAAATTTTCATTGTACGAGTCTTTGTATGTGTCCTCTTTACAATACACTTTTCTTCTTCTTCTTCTTCTTCTTCTTCTTCTTCTTC
>NC_134790.1:2758736-2768736 GCF_046742065.1 Oratosquilla oratoria
CTTCCACCTCTGCCTTCCACATCTCTTTTACTAATCCTTCTTCACTCATTCTTTCCATGTGTCCAAACCATCCCAATAATCTTTCATCAACCCTATCTCCCAACTCCCTTTCCACCCCTGTTCTCCTCATCACCTCCTCATTTCTCACTCTATCCATCCTAGTAACCCCTATCATACTTCTCAGACATTTCATCTCAAAAACATTCAAACTTCTTCTCTCTTCCTCTCTTATGTTCCATGTTTCTGCCCCGTACAGTGCTGTCGGCACAATCACTCCTTCATATAACCTCCTCTTATCATCCATTCCTAGATGTCTATTTCTCATTACACTTTTTAATACACGAAGACATTTACTCGCTTCTCTCAGTCTACATTCTATCTCCACCCCCACTCCTCCCTTTCCTGCCACATTCGCACCCAAGTATCTATAACTATCCACTTCCTCCAGTCTCTCTCCCTTAATACTCACTTCCAGCTTGCTGCCACTCTCTCCCCTTGTACATCTCATCACCTTACTTTTGCCCACATTTATCTTCAGCTTCCTTCTTTCACACACCTTCTCAAACTCTGTCACTAACTTCCTCAATCCCTCCTCTGATCCTGCTACAAGCGCAGTGTCGTCAGCAAGCAATAACTGGCTTATTTCCCACTTTTCTCAATTTTCTTTAACCATCTCCAACCCCTGACCCACTACCCTTGCATTAATTGCACCACCCCATCCATGTATAGATTGAACAACCAGGGCGACATAACACATCCCTGACCATGTCCCACCTTTACCTCAAACCATTCACTCTCTCCATTTCTAATCCTAACACAAGCTCTACTACTCTCGTAAAAATTTTTGACTACTCTTAATAGCTTTCCTCCTATCCCATATATCTGCAGTACCTCCCACTATGCTTTCCTGTCTACCATGCTGTAAGCCTTTTCAAAATCCATAAAAGCCCAAAAAACATCCTTATCTTTTTCTATAGCTTTCTCACATATCTGTCTTACCACAAAAATCTGATCTACACAACCCCTACCTGTCCTAAAACCACACTGTTCCTCACCAATTACTCCCTCTGTTCCTCTCCTAATCCTCTCAATCAAAACCCTCCCATAAGCCTTTCCAACTACACTCAACAAACTGATCTCTCTGAAACTACTACACTCACACTTGTCCCCCTTTCCCTTGTAAAGTTGAACTATACAGGCACTCCTCTAGTCCTCCGGCACTCTATCTCTCTTAAACAAACATTAAATAATCTCACCAGCCAGTCCACCACAACTGTACCTCCTTTTTCCAGACATTCTGTATGGCATCCATCCAACCCAGGTGCCTTACCTGCTCTCATCATCTTGACAGCTGCTTTCACACACACACACACACACACACACACACACACACACACACACACACACACACACACACACACACACACACACACACACACACACACACACACACACACACACACAGTAAGTAAAAGAATAAATATGAATTAATAAATGAAAGATAGGAAAACAAACAAGCAAACATGAAATAGAGTAATTGAATAAAACTGAATAAAGTAAAATAATGAATCCCTTTACCCATTTTGTCTCCAGGTTGGCAGTGTTGTTTATTAGCGACGGGATGTGAACATGTCTGCCTTGTGAAATATTCACTTGTGTAAAGATGTTTCTTATTTTTTGAAGAATATTTCAGCAGTAAATAAAATCATTTGGCATTCTCCTCATATCTAATAGAGTGCATCAGTTCTGTGTATTACTTACTATAGGGACTTATATCAAACAATTACAGGTAAGGCACGACATGTTTTTATGGTTGGATACTAATATTCACTCAAAGAATAATAACAATTATTTTTACATTAACTTCAACTGTTCCATCCTTCTGATATCTGAGATCTCTCCTCTTCCATCTTTATGACTCCACTTCATAGTAATATTGCCTTCAAGGATAGATGACGATACTTTGATTTAACTTCGGAAAATTCCTCCTATCGGGAGGCTAGGATGGTGACCCTTACACGCCCTTAGTTTCAATCACCGATGGCAGGGTTCGATCCACCATCACCTCGATTTTCGTCAGAAGTAGCCAGGTAACATTCTATAAGGACAGAACGTCTTGTTTGCGTACGAAGTGCAACCCTGCCCCCCCCAAAAAAAAAAAAAAAAAAAAAACTTTGGGTCCTCTAGTTGTTCCCTTGGCCTCTGAACTCATTTCAGGTCACTGAACACCACCTAATCAATCATAACATACATCGTGAACCATTTCCTATTTTGAGTAATGATAAAATAAGGTAGATAAACAGTTTCAGTTAAAATACAAATTGAACTGCAGTCTGTTTAAAAATCATATGAAATAATATACAGTTCACAGTTTGGTCAGAATAAATAAATATATATACATACATACATATATATATATATATGTATATATATATATATATATATATATATATATACACACATATATATATGTATGTATGTATGTATAAGCAACCCTCAGTTGAATTTTATTTCTTTTTCTTTTCTTTTTTTTGCCGTAATGAACAAAATTTCTGAATGTAGGTCAGTTCGTTTAAATGAGCAGTCTAGCCCAGAGTGCAAAAAAACTGTATTTACAAATATTTTTCTTACTATTTTTCTTTCATGATTTGAATGCTGTTTTGAATGAGTCGTCGAATTTCTGTCGTAAAATTAATTAAATATATTTAACTCCTTCCGTACTGGGTGATACTGCCTTTTTATTACAGCTGTCGTCACACTATTTTATTCATCTAAGTGTCAACCCTTGGATAGCGGAAGGGTTTATCATATCTAGAATCTAGATGAACTACTTAGTACCGATTGGATCATTTTCATTTCATTGTAGCTACCGTCTCTCTATTCATCTACTCATCTCCTTGGTTCGAAGAAGGTCCCACTTTGTAGTTGTCATTTCCAAAGCAGAAATATAACTCATTTCCTTGTCAGAATTATACTTAACACCTGCTATATTTTTTCAAAGTAAAATGAATATATACATGGATGGTGAAATATATAATAATTTATCTAATATCATGTTTCCAATGAACATGTATGGATGCGTTATCTATCGCTCGACACAAATACTAACAGGAAAATAAGTGGTTTCAATATCTATATATAGAAATCTATGATAAAAAAAATTGTACTAAATTCATTGTTTACAACATTGTCCATGATAAATTTCCTGTTATGTTAGACCTCAATTCGACATTGTTAATGTTAAATGAGGAATGAGTTTTTAGAATTATATGTTGTCCTGCTTTTGTAGGGGAAAATAGGGCAGTGAGCTTGTATCAAAAGACTTCCGTGGCCATTTATAGATTTCTTAATAAAAAAATCTTTCTTTAACATCAGTTGGATAAATGGACAAATATATATATTTGTCTTCGCACTGAAAATATCAAGTAATAGAATGATGCATATATTTAGTTGCGAAAAAGTAAATGTTTTCGGTTTGACAACCGTTCAGGTTGATGACATCGTATTGACTCCAGGTGTTGTTAATTTGATTAATTACTCGATTTTTAAAACTGCCTAGCAGCTATGATTGTACATTTAGATTCAAAGTTATTAAGCTGCCCTCGTAAAGGCTTTAGTAAATAAAATATTACATTTTACAAGTAGATTACTTTTTTTATTATTATCATTATTATTATTATTTTTTTTTTACGAAGAATGTGAGTAGCTTCCGGCCGGCCTCTATTCATTATCCTCTGATCACCAGGCGGCCGGCAAATCTTCAATGTCGTGATTTTTGACCAGCCAATCTTTGTTCATTTCCTTATTCCCGTGTAGTATCCAGTTGCCCGACCTCTCTTCATTTTTGTGAGTTCTCAACCGACCGACCGGCCTCTATTTATACTTGTGCGATCCTATGACCGGCTGGCCTCTATTGATTCCCATATGCTATCCTAACGGCCGGCTTCTCCCCTGTCTTGTACGTTCTACGAACGACTGGGGTCCTTCGTTCCTTGCAAAGGGTCTCTTGTCCACCGTTCCGAGAAGGATATTCCCTTTTTCTTTTTTTTTTTTCTTTTTTTGCCACCTCGTTATGGAGTCAACGGTCTACTCTCGGCCTTTTAGCTTTATCAAATTGTTTTTTTTTTTTACCGGACGTCAGGGAACAGAATCAACAGTTATGTATTACATTAATTACAATAAAAAACACGTATTGAAAATATAACCACTCTTGATGAATATACCGTAATACATTTGGTAATATAATGATCGTATTTCCAGTGAATTCTATTTTGAAACTACGTCAGTACAAAAACAATGATAATAATGAAACTACTAAACCGTAGTCATGTAAACCATTTTCAGAGATAATCACCTAATTATGTATATCACAGGCACAACACTGAAAATATAAAATGTGAAGCATCAGTGCCTATAAGCTTACTTGGATATTACTTAATCTAAAAAAAATTTTTCGAGTTCCTCATGATTTGGTTGCAAGTCCAATTTGTATCTTTATTCGTGCGGATACCGTCGGATGATTTCATTCGGCTGCAAAAAGCAACCCTCCCCCAACTCCCAAGGTCAATGGAGATAAAAGTTAGTTTGGACCATGTTTACTCTTTGGCGTTTGTTGAACTCCAAAAAATTAATAAATAGATAAATGAAGAATAAATGAAAGAAAAAGAGAATATTTGCGCGTCTGAAGCATACAGTAGTGACGCTTTGGGTTTAATCGCGCATGCGCACACGCACGCGCTCACACACACGCACACACACGCACACACACACGCACACACACACACACATATACATACATACATACATACATACATACATACATACATACACACACTCGCACATACATACATAGATACACACACTCGCACACACATACATACATACACACACTCGCACACACATACATACATACATAGTCACACACAAGCATATGCACATCGGTTCACAAGCGCACACGCACACACGCACAAATAATTCAGTAAGTCAGCTCTTCTGGACAATAACATGAGAAAGCATACTCGCATCCATCCGTCCCTACTGATTCATTCATGCCCACTGCCCTTCACGGAAAATGGTGGCTTGCGTTAAAATGGACTTCAGTAATGCAATCCAAAACAAATAGAAAAATGCTTCCATTCCGTTCATGTCTTGCCTGAAGATATGGAATGATAAAACACAGGAATGATAAGAACATCGAAGCCATATTTTGACGCGACTAAGGCAGTGGTGGTGTGGGGTTTCAAGAAGTCGAATTTGTAGAAAATATAATTCGTTTATAATATCCTAAACCTTTTTGGTAGGATCTTAAATTCGTGACCCGAAAATGAATCTGTGATAATTAATTCATGATATGGTTATTTATTGTATAATGACAAAATCTTTGTCGACTGTACGAATCAAAAATCATATTCTGTTATCGAATACCTTCTTATCAAACCAATTCATGACAATTAATGTAGAATTAGATAATTGCTTTGAGGACAAGGTGGAAACATGGTCTCGTTAAAAAGGGACATTATGTCATCATTTGGCTGGGATGGCAGGGTGGGGAGAACTAAACGGATTTATTTATTTATTTATTTTTAATAAGGAGGGAACAGGATACCTCAAGGCAGGATATCACTAATATATTTGTGAACATACAGACTACGAGGATTAAAATATTGACCATTACCACCCAGCTGAAGAAGAGGTAAGAGATCTCGAAATCTGCAGATAATAATAATAATAATAATAATGATAATAATAATAATAATAATAATGATGATAATAATAATAATAATAATAATATTAATTAATTAATAATAATGGTGATGATGGTGATGGTGAAGAGGAGGAGGACGATGATGATGATGATGAGGAGGAGGAGGAGGAGGACGATGATGATGAGGAGGAGGAGATTCCAGGTTTGTTCCTACTCTTATCTTGATAAGGTGCCATCACATCACATTCCCATCACATTTCATCCATTTTGCCACATGTCGCCGACACACTGTATGTGGACGTGACGAGTCTTTGCTTGCTCGAAGTCTACTGGCACAGGCCAAACTTGTGGGAAGAGGAAACGTCTCTGACACCACACCAGAAACCTGGACGTGGAAGGACAGGGGCGCAGATGAAAATGAATCATTTTCGGGGACATCAAAGGAGGGAGTGCAAGAAAATCGAGAGTTCTCATGGGGGCTGGGAGGGAGTATTAGGGAGTTTAAGGGAGAGAAGAGAGAGCGAGAGGGATTATTATGAAGGTTTTGAGAAGGGAGGTAAGCGTGAGGGTAAGAGGGGCGTTTACACGGTTCGCGGTTCGACAGACACGTGTTTAAAGTGATGTGTGAACGTGTGAACGGGGTATTTGGTTGTCGAACACGTTGTCCGACAACCAAATACCCCGTTCACACGTTCACACATCACTTTAAACACGTGTCTGTCGAACCGCGTTCGACGAACCGTAAACTCCCTCTAAGCCAACGATAAATTCTTGTGTATTTTGGGAACCAGAAATGTCCCCAATGTCCCACGAGAGGTGCCAGCAATATGGAAAGGGAAGGAGCAAGGGAGGGGGGAGAGGAGGAGGAAGATAAGGAAGAAGAGCGGAGTAGTAGAGAGGGAGGAGGAAAAGGAGAAGGATTAAGAAGAGGAGAACTAGTAGATGTTGAGAGTGACAGAGAGAGAAAAGTAGAGAAGGATATTAAAAGAAAAGAGACTGAAAAATAACTTAGGGATATCGACAACAAAGTTGATGATAAAGAAGATCAGGACTAACAAAAAGAGATGTAAAAGTAGAGGAGGAAAGAGAGGTTAGAGAGGAACGAGAGGTGGCAGTAATTGGAGTAAGGAGGACAATAAAGGAGTGGAAGTGAAAGGTGAGAAGATATTAGGGAATGAAGGTTTTATGACAGGAGCATCAACCTAAACAAGGGAGAAGTGTCTTGAAAAGAGTTGAAACTGAAGGTGAGAGGGAAAGTTTGGAGTGCGCGTAGATGAAGAACAAGAGAGGATATAAAGGAGTACAAAGCTTTAAGGAGTGTTGTGGGGAGGAGGAGGGGAGGGGGCTTGGAGAAAAAAAGACAAAGGTAAGGGGATGAGGAAAGGAGGGTATTAGCGTTCTAACTCGATGTCCAAAAACCTCGGACAAAGGTAATAGCTTTGGTATTCCCTCGGTACCACTCCTGGTAAGAGTTACTCATCTCATGACCTCACGTCTTGCAGAGGACGTGAGTAGGACTCTTTAGTTCTGCTCCGACAAAGACTCGAACTGTGGTTCCTGTGATTTGGATGACACTACGCTATCCACCACACCAGACGTTTCCTAACATCTGTTTCCTTTGGTCCGTAAACTTTCTTGAGGTGAAAAAAATCGCCTAGCGCCAATCAGAACTAATCCCAATGTGTAAAAAAAAAAAAAAATCCAGTGAACATTACTGAGACAGTCTGACTGTTGCCAGGTGGTTTCATATAGCACGAGGGAACACCCCCCCCACTCCGAGGGGCCCACCACAGGATTCTTTAAGAAAGCTCTTCGACCTGGTGACTCGTAGACTTCATTTATGTAATATCCTTTTTAACTCCATGGAGACCATTTCAACACTGAGTTATGTCGTCTCTCCCTCTCCCACTCCCCTACCCCTCCTTCTCCCTCCTTCCATCTCCCATTCCCTCCCTCTCACTCGCTCCCTCTTACTCCCTCTCTCTCCCAACCCCCTCTCCCTCCCTCCCTCTCCCTACCTACCTCTCCCTACCTACCTCCTCTCCCTACCTACCTCCCCCTCCCTACCTCCCTCCTTCTCCCTACCTCCCTCCTTCTCCCTACCTCCCTCCCTCTACCCCTCTCCCCCTCTCCCCCTCTCCCTCCCTCTCCCTCCCTCTCCCTCCCTCCTTCTCCCTCTTTCTCTCCCTCTCTCCCACCCTCCCTTGTTCTCCCTTTCTCTCAATCCCTTTCATTCCCTCCTACTTCCTCCCACTTCCTCTCATTCCCTCCCACTTTCTCTCACTTCCTCTTATTCTCTCATTCCCTCCCACTTCTCCCTTTCTCTGTTTCCCTCTCCCTCCATCTCCTTCCCTCTCCCTTCTTCCCTCTCCCTCCTTCCTCCTCTCTTCCTCTCCCTCCTTCCTCCTCTCTCCCCCTCCCTCCCTCCCCCTCTCTCTTTCTCGTTCTCTTTCTCTCGTCCTCCCTTTTTCTTTCTCTCTCATCCACAAACCGCTTCTGGGGTTTGGTCCGCGGACCCTCTTAGAAGTCGCCGAGGAACCTGTGGGACCTCAAGTTCCCGGACTGGGAGCCGTTGCTCACCGGATCGAGACAAGGAGGGATAAGCAAGACAGGCAGTTAGGTAAAAGTAGCGGATTCGGAAATGCTTCGAATTACACGAGGGAGCGGAAAGTGCTCCCCGAGGGACCAGAGGACTCGGGGACATCGGGTAGAGGAGGACAGGGAGTCCCAAATATGGTTAGGATGGAAGGAGGAGAGGAAGGAGGGAAAGGAGGAGAGGAAGGAGGGAAAGGAAGAGGAAGAAAAAGAGAGGGATCAGGGAAAGGAGGAGGAGGAGGAAGAGGAGGAGGAAAAGGAAGAGGAGAAAAAGGAGGAGGAGGAAGAAGAGGAAGATGAGGGAATGGAGGGGGAGGAAGAAGAAAAGGATGAGGGGAAGAACGTGGAGGAAGAAGGGAATGAGAAGGGAAAGGTGGAGGAGGAGGAGGAAGAAGAGAAAGATGAAAGAAAGGAGAAGGAGGAAGAGGAGAGGATAAGGGTAAAGAGGAAAAGAAAGAAAAGAAGGATGATGGGAAGGAGGAGGAGGAAGAGAAGGAGGAGAGAAAGGAGGAGGAGTAGGAGGAGGAAAAGAAAGATGAGGAAAAGGAGGAGGAGGAAGAGAAGGATGAGGGAAAGGAGAAGATGGGAGAAGAGAAGTATGAGAGGTAAAAGGAGGAGGAAGAAGAGAAGGATGGGGGAAAGGAGTCTGAGGAAGTTGATAAGGAAGAAGAGAAGGATGAGGGAAAGGAGTAGGAGGAAGTTGAGAAGGATGAGGAAAAGGAGGAGGAGGAAGAAGAGAAGGATGAGGGAAAGGAGGAGGAGGAAGAAGAGAAGGATGAGGGAAAGGAGTAGGAGGAAGTTGAGAAGGAGGAAGGAAAGGAGGAGGAGGAAGAAGAGAAAAAAGACGGAAAAGAGGAGGAGGAAGAAGAGAAGGATGAGGGAAAGAAGGAGGAGGAAGAGGAATGTAGGATGGGGGAAGGGTAGGAGAGTGGAATGCTATGGCGGAAGGCGAGAAAGTGGAGATGGGGTTTAGACGTCGGGCGAGGTGGGGGATGGATTAGGAGGACAATAGCCAGAGGGACGAAAAAATATTTTCATGAAGTAAGGGAAGGAGAAAGGAGAAAATGGAGGTTTGCAGGAGGAGGAACAAGGGAGAATGGGGGAGAAAGTGGCGATCAAGAAGGCTGTATAAGGAGGATAGGAGTTGTAGAAATTGACTGAAATTGGAGACTCGGAAATGGGAAGAAGGAGAAAATGAAGAAGATACGTCAGTCGGAGAAAGGAGAGAAGGATGAGAGGAAGGTAAAAGAGTAAGTAATGAGAGGGAGAGAGAGAGAGAGAGAGAGAGAGAGAGAGAGAGAGAGAGAGAGAGAGAGAGAGAGGGAAATATCTAGGGAGAGAGCAAAGTGAAAAAGAGGTAATGTGAGATGGAAGACTATGAGAGATAAGAGAGAAACGGGGAAATTGTTTTCTCAAACGCATGAGAGATGGAGTGATATTTAGAATTGAAAATGCGTGTTGTCTCCAATAACTAGCGTTTCTGTTCTTGGACACAATATTAAGCTGAAAAGGTGGTGGTGAAGGTGTGACTTCAGAAGGGGATCAGAAAGAAGGAATAGGAGAATTTACCACTGATCCGCTAACTTGTTTTAGAGTGAGGGATTAGGATCCATGTATAACAAACTGCTGTGTGACTAGTCCATGGAGGTACAATTAGAGAGAAATATAACGAAAAGAGAAAGAGAGAGAGAGACAAAGAGA
>NC_134790.1:2778736-2786236 GCF_046742065.1 Oratosquilla oratoria
CAGGTGGTCAGTGTTCTTTGACGGTAATCATTTTGTCAAGGTTTCGGGTATTGACGAATAGGACGTATCAGAGGCTTCCAATATCGATCAAGATTTCTCCAAAAGTATTTCTGTGATACTCATATTAACCTTACGCAGTCAATATTAATCAAAGCTATATAAAATTGTCAATAATTATTTATTGTAATTTGTGGTATTATGTTAAATCGTGGTATTGCTGCATTAGTAATAATTTTTTGTCAATAATAATATGTATGGGCCTTTCAGAGTCCTTAAATTTCGATATTCATTTTCTGTGATGAATGAGATCTGTTCATAACTAGAATGTCCTCTAAGAACGGTTAGCGTTGATTATTTTACGATTTCTAATTGGACACAAATTTATGAATTTTATTCTTGTTAATACAAGACAAATTTTACTCGGCTGATTTTAAGAACAAAGTTGTTAATGTTAATTTTTTAATGTTAATTTTTATTGTATTCTTAAAGTTCATAGTCAATGCTAATTTCTAGTGTTAACATTAATGCCCGTGTCCTTGTCCGTGTTTATGCTAATACAAGTGTTAACGTTAACTTTAACATTAACCCTTCAGCGTTTATGTCTACGACCACACTAATGTTTGTATTCATGTTTCTCAGACGTCCAGTATGAGGCCCTGTCCTGTAGCTAAACAAAGTCGTCTAGCGTTATAATATTATCATTAATAATAATAATGATAATGGTAATAATAATAATGATGATGATGAAGAAGATGATAAAAGTAGTAGTAGAAGTAGTGGTAGAATTAGAACTAGAATTAGTAGTAGTAGTAGTAATAAATGCAATTTTGTAGTGAAGATATTAACATTTAAAATACCACATTGATAAATATCACGATTTCTTGGTTTCTATCTGTATACCAAAGGCTTCTCCCACTCCCACACATTCCACTCCCATCCATCTTAGCTCCTGTTAAAATAGTCCACAGATGTTTTCCACCCTCTCTGTACCAGAGACTTTTTATTTCTATACCAGCTGCCGTCAGGCGATTTTATTAATTCATTTGTCATCCCACCCACCACCACCACCACCACACCCTCAGGGGGAGAAAGTGCTCAGCTGACTCGAATCTTCTGTAACTGTAACAGGTAGGATATCAGCCGATTTCCCCTTTTCCCATGCCATGTGAGTATTCGTCCAGTGATTTAATCAAGCCGAAGAAAACCTTCGACAGTTAAAAGGGTATATATCAAAACTGGTTCACTTGACCCTTTGTTAAAAAAAAAAAAAAAAAAAGAGTGAGAATGGGAAGAGAGGGAAGCTCACCTGTTGATGAGAGCCCTGTTTCAGTCCTTTGTTTCTGAGAGTCGCATGTAAAAGTGGATTTGAAGTGGATGGAAGACTCTTACTTGACACCCATCCACACAGACACACGAAAAAGATACACACACACACACACACACACACACACACACACACACACACACACACACACACACACACACACACACACACACACACACACACACACACACACACACACACACACACACACATGCATACATACACACATGCATACATACATACATACATACACACGCATACATACATACATATATATATATATGCATACATACATACATACAGGCAGACATACAAACATGCAGGGATATAGGCACTCAGGCAGACACAGAAACATACAAATAACACACACAGACACAGACCAAATCACAGATACACATAGGCAAACCGACACTCGTACAGACACACCCAGAAATAGACAGACGCGCGCGCACATACAGAAACACAGACTGGCAGATAAAAGTAAATTCTGACTGGAAGCAAATGGATCCGTAGAATTGGACATGTCTGAGAACGTGGGCCTTCGGAAGGCCAGAGTTTGGATATCTGGCCATGAAAACTGGCAGTCACCGAGTCGGCTGCTGCTGGTGCGGGACAGCTTTCAAAGCTATTAATTCTTGCTCGGATACAGTGACCTACGAGGGCGCATGCATGCCAAGGCGTATATTTGTTGACGTGTTTGTTTGTTTGTACATTTTCGTGCATGCGTTGTGTATTCGTTGTGAGAACCTTTAGCCTGTGGAGGAGGAGGAAAAGGAGATGTAAACGGAGATCATAAGGAAGAGGAGAACGTGGAAGAGGAGGGGCAAGAGAAGGAGAAGAAGGACAAGGGGGAGAGGAGGAGGAGGAGGAGGAAGATGGGGAAGAGGAGAAGGAGAAATAAGGAAGAAGAGCAGGATGAGAAAGAGGATGAACAATCTCTCCTTCCTCCCTCTCTCCCTCACTCTCTCTCTCCCTCCCTCACTCCCTCCCTCCCTCCTTCCCCTTGTCTCTCTGTGTAATTTTCATTCCAGCTCTTGTTGTTGACCGTTCATCTGTATGTCTTTTTTCAAATCCTGGTGACCTGCTGTAACCAAATCCTCAATGACAGACTTCCACTTCTCCGTCTTTCTCTCTTTTGCCCTCTCTATTTTCCATTTCCTCTCCCACTCTTTCTTTTCCACCCTCTCCATTTCCCTCCCTCTCTCCCTTCCCCTTCATCTCTCTATCTTCCTCGCCCTAGTCCTCGCCTTTATCCACTCCCTCTCCTTTTCCTTCACCCTTTTCCTCACTCTCTTCCTCTTCTTCTCTTTCTTCCTCTTCCTCTCCTTTTTCCTCTTCCATTCTCATTCCCTCTACCTTTCTCTTTTTCTCTCTTTTTTCCTTTTCCTCTCTCCCACTCCCTATCCCTTTTCCTTTCTCTTTTTCCTTTTCCTCTGTCTTTCCCACTCCCTATCCCTTTTCCTCTCTTTTTCCCTTTCCATCTCCTTCTTCTTATCCCCCATTCTTTTCTTTTACCTCTCACTCCCCCTATCCCTTTTATTCTTCCTTTTATCTCCCTTTTCTTCTACCTCTCCCTCTCCCTGCTCCTCTCCCTATTCATTTCCATCTCCCTCTCCCTCTTCCTATCCCTTTTATTCTCCTTTTTCATCTCCATTTTCCTCACCCTTTCCCTTTCCCTTTCCCTCTCCTTTTTCATTTTCATCTCCCTCATTCTGTTCCATTAAATTGACCTTTCCCTCTCCTTTCCCCTCTCCCTCTCACCTTTTCCCTCTTCCTCTCCCTCTTACCCTTTCCCTCTTCCTCTCCCTCTTACCCTTTCCCTCTTCCTCTCCCTCTTACCCTTTCCCTCTCCCAATGAGCTTCTCTCATCCCTTTGTGTCCTTCAGCTGCCTGAGTAGCATCTGTCCTCGGCAGGTGAGGAGCCTTCCGGAAGTGTACGGCATTCACGCATTCAACGGTTCAGTGGCGTCAGATTTAATGTGTAATCAGTTATTAAAGAAATTTGACAAAGAGTCGGCGCAAGAGGAGGCGGGGGACTCCGCCGGCGTTTGGTGTTCTGTGGTGGGCGCACTTAGGATATTAGTTTGGTTGGAGAGACTTTATTGATGGGCCTCCACAGATGGGACTCTACCGATGGGGTTCATCAGATGATGAAGATGGGGAACCTGTGTCACACTAATGTACTTACATGTTTTCGTGTCTGGTTATCAAATTGTAAACGACCACCAAAGGGAGTGTTTAATAAAATATAATCATTACCACAAAAAAAAAAAAAAACGAGAGATGTCGCATTAAAGAGGTTATGAGAGAGAAGATCAAAGAAGGTAAAAGAAGAATGAACAAAAAATTACACAAACATTAAAATAGGAGGAAAAGAACAGACTAGAGTTCAGTTAATAATCTAAAGTGTGTGGCAACACACCACTACTGCAGTGTCCCCTTAACGTATGTAACATTTTTGTAAAATAGAATTACTGTAATGTAAGAATCATCGTGCATGTCCATTATAATAGAATTATATATTGTAAATAATATTGCCACATAAAAGGATAGCCCTTATAATGTGAAAAGCATCTAAATGTAACATTGTTGTATAAATTGTACAAAGTAATAAGATATTGATTGTATATAATCTATGTCATGGCGGTCGGGAAATTCAATAAGTTCAAAGAGATTTGGAATTGAATTTAATCCTCTTACGGACGATAACCATTTACCATGATGTGGTGACTAACCACATCAAGTGTTCTACGGATTTGTGAATGTTAAGTTGGAGGATAGAGAAGAAATATTCAAGTTAAAAGTTTAGGTATATGAATGAGCAAAAAAAAATTCTTGAATAGATAGAAATAGAATACTATCAGAATAGAATTTAAATTTTTGTATCATAAAAAGTCTCTCGGTCGGTCAAAACATTTGTCCGTGACTGTAAATGAAATTAACAAATTTCAAATAAGACTTAGAAGTGAGAAAGGTTTCGAGGTCAGATGGAATCTAGACTTGGATCCTGAAAGATAAAAAAAAAAAAAAAAAAAAAAAAAAAATTGGAGAAATACAAAAACTTATTTTTTGTTGCTTGGAAGAAGGGATAATGCCTAGGAAATAGAAATTGGCTAATGTTGTACCAGTGTACACGGGAGGGAGCTGGGGGAGATCCGACGAATTACAGAGTCCTTGTCCTATAATACACACTGAATGTAAAAAAGTAAACTTATGTATAACCAACCTGTTAAATTTCTATTTGAGAATGGTTGCTGTACTACATGAATGAGAAGGTTGGATAGATATTGTCTCTGGACATTTGTGAACCTCATACAATGGAATACACACCACCACATTGATTATATTCGTGATGGACAATTATAGAGAATATAAAAGAGGAGACAAGGGGTGATACGAGGAATAAAGTGGCACAGTTTGGAAGGGACAGATAAGCATGGAATTCAAAGCATAGGTTCTGGAGAAAATGAAGGAGGTAGACAAGGTAGTGCAGGTGCCATTAGGAAAATATGAGTTTATTGGGGATTAATTCCTTGAAAAGGTGGGGGAAACCGAGAAAGCTGGAGGTGGAACGAAGCTTCACAACAGAAATTCAAACAAAGGAAGGCTGCAAAGCAGTGGTGGAATTGTACTTGGTTGGTACAAGATCTTGATGAATATAAGATGACAAAGAAGAAGAAAAAGAATAGTGGTACGATGGAGAACGCCAGCATGTGAAGACTTACATTCTGATGGCCAGAAAATGATACAATCTTGCTCCAGCTGAGGCTAAGGGAAGACGGGGTTTCAGTTATATAAATCGTATGAAAGTTAGGATTGGAGGGATGTTGACCATTGATGAATGCATAAAAGTAAGATGGGGAAACTATTACCACCAATTATTAAACGAAGAAAACACAGTAGAGGAGAAAGGTAATAGTGTATCAAATGAGACAGTGAAGTGAGGAGTGTTGAAGTGGAGAGGTACAGTGAGTCCTAGCCAGAAAGGAAGATGCTAAATGAACAGAACAGAATGAGGTACCAAGTGAGGCATGAAATGCATTGGGAGAACAGGGAATAGATATTCTGTGGATGTGAGTGAGGGAACTATATGATCAGGAACTATATCAATAGAATGGAGAGTTGTGGCGTTAATATATGAGTATAAAGGGAGCGCTTTTGTACGAAATTATTTAAACATGAAAGAATAAAATCTATATCACATACCTTGAAGATATGGAAGAATGTTGTATATAAAAAAGACTGAGGCAGGAACTAATAATTTAAAATTAGTTTGGTTTTATGTCTGAAGAGGGTGCAACAGAGGAAAGCTTTACACTGAAACAATAAATAAAATTACAAGAAAGGGCAAAATTCCATATATATGGTTTTTATTGAAATTGAAATCATATGACACGATTCCGTGAAAATAGGTAGAGAGATAAATGAAAGAGGAAATGGCTTTGTAAAAATCATATGTATGTGATTCAAGGAATGCATGTAACGGCTTATGCAAGAAGCTGGGTAGGCCAGAAAAATGAATGTAATGAGGGTAAGACTGCGTCAAGTCTTTGCATTAAGTCAATTTCTTTTCAATTTGATGACAGATAATGCTACAGCTAATATATTGAAAGATCTTCGATGATGCTTATTTCAAATCGATATTGTATTGAGCATTGAAGAAAACGGAAAGATGGATCAGAAACTGGAGATTGGAGGCGGGCAAAGGGTGGTGGAGGAAAACGAGCGAGAGGAGGGAAGACGAAAGATGAAGCTGGCGGAGACGAAAGGAGAAAGGCTTAAGAAAATTAGGATGCAAGAAGCAAGACCGAGCCAAGCTTAGTAAGTCGCTTGATACCTGAGACCACAGATTGAAACAAGGGAGAAAAATGGACGAGAAATGAAGAGCAGGATACAGGAAGGATGGAAAAATTCGTAGTCATGAATTAGGAGGATTTGTAAAGAGATTCCAGTGACATTGAAGAGAAAAGTGTACAAAACCATTTTGAGACAACTAATAGCACTATGGCTAGAAATCATTCAAATGAAGAGGATACAAAATAAATTGTTGAATCTGGCGAAGATAAGTATGTTAAGATGGGAGAGGGACAGCACAATAAACAAAGACACGAGGGGAAGAATGAAAAACAGATACTGGCAAAAAAAATAAATAAAAAAAATAAAAAAAATAATAATAATAGAGAAACAGAATGAATAATTGAAAAAAGCACGACATGATTGATCATTCGTGCGTATGTATGTTTGTGCATGAATGCATGCACGCACGCGCGTTTATGAATGTGTGTGTGTGTGTGTGTGTGTGTGTTTGTGTGTGTGTGTTTGTGTGTGTGTGTGTGTGTGTGTACGTGTACGCGCAGCTCATGCAGGCAATCATGTATCTTCACAAATACAACTGGTCAAATTTTACAACTGGTTCTTGTTCTGGTCAAATATGTACTGTTTGGTATTCGTTGGAATTCTCATCTTTGGTAACCTCCCCAGTCCCACGGTCCTCTCGAGTATGTGTTGGGGTAAAGGAAAGGGTGTTTGCGTGTGCGTGCGTACGTGCGTATTGCAGGGAAGAAGTTAAAGGAGGGTAGAAGAAATGAGGGACATTAAAAGTGGAGAGTGATGAGCATTCTTCTTATAGTAGACATTAGTTTCCAGTCGTGAAAGAACGTAGCGTGCCTCTGGTCCGTAGGGGGTGCCAGTGAAATTCTTAGAATGTTAATCAAATGGCACTTGTGAAGCCAGTATTCTATGCAAAGGGGGCAAGAGATAGTATTTTGTAAGTTCATTGACGTTTATTGGCCGATATGCAAACATACACTAATATTCTTATGTGCATATTTTTCATATTTCGACTGTGTGTGATTCACCATGGTCTTGGATCATGTGATGGAATCGTGATCGACAGCTGTTACCCTCCCGGAAGAGAGCTCAGAGCTCATATATGACCGATCTATGGGTAATGCTGTGACATTACACACACACACACACACCTAACTCCCCGCCCACGAGAGTTGGAGTAACGACTCGCAGCGCAGTTATACTAAAATTATTTCAGCCCTGAGCGGGATTCCAACTTGGAACGCTGTAGCAGCAGTTGCGAACGTTACCACTGTGCCGTCGAGTCGTGTGTGTGTGTGTGTGTGTGTGTTTGTGTATGTGTATGTGTGTGTGTGTGTGTGTGTGTG
>NC_134790.1:2791236-2796236 GCF_046742065.1 Oratosquilla oratoria
CATGGATGGGGATGATAGGTGGTAATGGACATGGAACTGCCTAGTTTAGGTCTTATGGTTTCCCCCCATCTCCGAACGTGTTGATAAGAAACCACTCCAACTTGTCTGGGAATGAGAGATATATTTTCTCTTTTTCTGAATAGCATCGTCTGGCGGGGGATTGGAAATACAGAAGGCAGCGTTGTTCTAGACAAGATTCCTAATCTCATTTAACCAGAAGAAAATTTCTAAAGGATTCCAATGGATCAAAAAGGTCTGAGTGACCTAAATCCTTTTACCTTAGGATCATATCATCACCTGAATAAAAGTTTCTGGCTCGATGAAGAGGACGCTAGGCATCTCAGGTCCTTATTACTGAAAGTTTCCTTCGGCTGAATAAAATAACATGTCAACATACTAAATGAGGAGAAAATACGATCAACTGCCACTACAATGATTTAGCCTCTTTAACATCAGTACTTTATACATTTGGGTTTGGTTAACGTCAGGTGATTTTAGTTATTCGTGAAGTTAGTTAGACCTCCCAGTGGACACTTGCGCCTAGTTGGTACTCGTACACTATATTTCTTATTCTGCACTAGAACAAGTAATTCTATCTAGTCCTAGTACAGCCCCAGTCTTTATAGGTTACGAGTATATTTCATTAAATAAACCCTCTAAAAGTGAACAAGTGATTTATATATGCAATGTTCAATTAAGTCATTTAGCGTATGTAATTGACATTACAAAGGATTACAAAGGCGGATCATGCCGACAGGTGACCTTTTGGTCCATATCTAGGTCGGATGCGAAAAAAATCATAATGATAATAAATTGATAAATAGAAACTATAATAATGTAAATTACAAATAAGATACATAAATAAATGCATAGGTATAGTCAAATAATAAACAAACAGGTAAATAGTAAATGATAATAAATTGACATGTATTTGTTATTGCGTTGGAGAATTTTATTCGGTTGAGTGAAATTAAAAGACCCTTGTATGAAGTTTTGACTGCAAGTCTCATACAGTCGCCATTTTTTTTTTTAAGTTGATGACTAATCTCCACAAGAAAAGAATGATGATTCCTTTCGAGTTCTTCCCTTCCGGTTTAGCACCTTCCTCAAATTTCTCTTTAACTACTTCTACGGTTCATTCCGGTATGTTGCTAAAAGAGCTGGCGACTGCTAAAGATAGTGTAAAATTGGGGCTATTAAACATAGTCAAGAGGTGCTCTTCGAACTATGTGATCAGCTGAACAACACAAGATTAATTTTATTTTATTTTTCCTTTACCAATTTCAGGCAACTTTGTGACTCCGACGTGGCTCATTGGGTTTCGCTTTCGCCTCGTAATTTGAAGACCTGCGGTTCACACTTGAGGGGGTACCAATGCATGCCACTTGTTATGCTGCGGGAACATTAAGGGTAAATACACGTACACGCACACATGCATATATACATACACATACGCATATTCATACACGTATACATGTACACATAAAGACTCACATAATACACAAGCACACACATACATACATATCTAAATACATATATATATATGTATATATATGTATATATACATATATATATACACATATATATGTATATATATATATATATATATATATATATATATACATATATATATATATATATATATATAGTTGTATAAAGATTAGCAGAAATAATATTTTGGGCTCTCTTATATCTGAATATAAAATCTTAAGTCAGTTTTTGTGTCTGCATTCATGTATATTTTAACCTCTTTCTGCCTGAAGTCCACAAAGTTGATATGCACACAACTCTTGCCTTAACTTAACAAACTCGTGTCTTTGTTTCCGCATTTTCCTCCTCCCTTATTGCAAGGCATCTCAGTTCCCACCGAGTGGAGGATCCGTAAGACTATCTCTCTCCCAAAAAATACTTTCATCTTTTCGGCCAAGATACGTTCCACGTTTTTGTTTATAAGGCCGAAAATGATACGTGTTTACCCGCAAACTTTCCCCTATATTCTCATGCCCTTCTCACCAAAAGCTTCACCTTTTAGAGCTCTTATCTCCAGAGAAGAAGGGATGGTGAAATTCTTTTTCCTCTTTTTCTTAAAGACTCAACTTTATCCGTATTCGTTTCAACCGCTCCTGCATAATAGAAACTCGGCAGTTTAGTGTTTCAAGATGAGAATTATTATGTTAGAGTCTGGGTCAAAATTTCTTAAAGAAAACGACTTCGGAAGCTCTATCGAACCGTTGGTCTCTAAGTGGCTTGTAAATTTGAACAACTCTCTTCGCGGCCTCACAAAGACTTCTCTCCTCAGGTACTTTCCTTTTATAGACTTTTATTCGCTGATGTGAATAAGCTTCGTTGAAGTAACGAGTGATGTTTATGGCAACGTCAATAGACGTGGATTCTTAGAGTAAACGTTATGTAGATGTTAGGTGAAAAAGTAGTCTTCTTCCTAGAAAGGATCTTTTCGTACTCGAGGGTATAAAGATATCAGTTAAGAAAAAATGTAAGAAACATTTGTACAAAAAGGAGCACGCAAACACACACTCTCTCTCACACACACGCACGCACACACACACACACACACACACACACACACACACACACACACACACACACACACACACACACACACACACACACACACAAACACAACCACGCACACACACACACACACACACACACACACACACACACACACACACACACACACACACACACACACACACACACACACACACACACACACACACACACAGATATACACATTTTGTCTGTTTTTGTGTGATGAAATTTACTAACTACTTTAACGGGAAATGAGTTGCTCAGTTTAGGGGTTATTCTTAGCACATAGACTTGTGGCTCCAAGCTATGTGCAGAGAGCTGGAAGAAGTAATTAATTACGCTATTCTCAACTTCTCTCAAAGCAAGACAAGTGCACAAAAGCCAAGGTTTATTCACTTCTTGGAGCTTCTGAAAAAGGAGCAGTTAGGTTGGAGGACTACTCTTGAAGCTTAAATTCGAAGCTATATGAAAATGCTTAAGAGTGAAGATTAATGGAGATGTTCTCAACCTCTGGCACGAACAAAAGAAACGCGCAAGGATGAAAGCGTCTGTTTACATATGTGATTTTCTGTGCGTATGTCCGATTTTGCTGTAACTAAGGGAACCTAGAATTAACATAGAAAAAAGAAATCCTAGTACATCCTCCTCCCTAAACTGGAACATGATTAGCACAAAGTAAAAGATGTTTACACATTTAAGTAAAGAAAACGGGAGAAGCCAAAAAGGTTTCCAGCCTTGCAAACAAAGAGCGTGACGGGAGACTTGAAGTACTAAAATCAAGAGAAAGAGGTGACTTGATATCAGGTTTCAGGTCTCTGAAGGGGATGAGGGAAGCTGACAGAGAGGATCTCTTGATCTGAGATGGAAGAGCATTGGTAGATTTTGCTAAGAAACTGCAAAAGACCGAATTTGTAAAGTATGTGAAGAAATTTTCCCATACAGTCATTACTCTTGGAACTGTCCAATTGAAGCTGCACCTCAAGTGGAACATGATTCTAAAAGTAGGTTTGCTTATTTGGGAATAAAAGGCAGTATCCCACGAGCATAGCTTATTTCCTAAAGACATGAGTTAATTACAACGAGACAAATACAAATATAGATACAAGAAACACGTGCACACACACACACACACACACACACACACACACACACACACACACACACACACACACACGCACGTACACATTGCGAGTCGTTACTTCAACTCTTGTGGGTGGAGAGTTAGTGGTGTGTGTGCGTGTAAGGTCACAGCATTACCCAAATATCGGTCATATGAGCTCCGAGCTCTCTTCCATGAGGGAAATAGATGCCGATCACGAGTCCAATACGTGATCCAAGACCATGGTGAACCACACACACACGTGCACACACACACACACACACACACACACACACACACACACACACACACGCACGCACACACACGCACGCACGCACGCACACACACACACACACACACTCACTCACAACACGTACAAACAAGCGCAAACTCACACCACTACGCTGTTTAGAATCCGTTGCCTCAGGCACTTCACGTTTGCTCTGATGAGTTATGTTCTCCTGTCTTCAGATCTCTCGATTTGAATCAATTCCTATGAGTCACCCAAGGAAAAGTCACCTTTTCACAGCCGAGGGAAGCCTCTGTTCTCCAACTCCATAACTAGTTACTTATCACAAGAAAACTATGATAATTTATCGATGCACTTCTTGTACATAAGAAATCTTATTCTTCCTAACTTGAGACCATATTATTAAGAAATAAGAGACAATTTTATTATGGCTTTTTCTAGAAGATATCAACTATTTGATAGGTAACTAGGATCTTGATTATCATCATCTTTTTTTTTTAAGAAAGGTTGCGTTCTATCGGGGCGGACTGAATTACTTAGCAATTACTGTGATTAATAATTAAGACTCACAGCGAATGAATGAGGTTAAGCTGGTCTTGTTCCTTCCACACAGGTTTTCATATAAGGTCCATCCTTGTTTTGATTACGTTTTCTGCCCGTAATCACTTCAAGAGTAAGTTTCGTAACGAGAAACCTAATTAAAAGATGTAAAACCTTTTGAGCCCTACTCACCTCAAGGATTATAAGTGTTATAAGTGGCTTCAGGGCTTGAACGCACGCACTCTCTCTCTCTCTCTCTCTCTCTCTCTCTCTCTCTCTCTCTCTCTCTCTCTCTCTCTCTCTCTCTCTCTCTCTCTCTCTCTCTCTCTCTCTCTCTCTCTCTCTCTCTCTCTCAATGCTTCTCTTTTCTCTCTCTTTTCTCTATCCTTTTTCTCTACCTCTTCCCCCTCTCTGTCTTCTCTCCCCCCACTCTCTCTGTCTATCTACAAATATATCTCTCATTTCCACACATACGCACATACAAATAAACACACAGACACGCGCCCACACACACGTACACATACGCACACACGCTTACACACGCATGCACAAGCATGC
>NC_134790.1:2801236-2806236 GCF_046742065.1 Oratosquilla oratoria
TTGACCAGTCTTTTTATTTATTTATTTATTTTTAGGTTACTTTGGAGTGACAGTTTTCACGAGAACACTCCACCAGGCATTATAAACACGTATACCGAAATATTTTAACGTATATAGTGCCCACACTATTATAGAATGTAATTCGACCTCTCACTCCGAATGCAGCCGGTCGTCAAAATGCCAAAACAACTCTCACTTCGCCTGATTGAGCTCCACTGTGATCCAATTAGTTCTTCTAACCGAACCCGTCGACCAAATATTCTTTTTATTATTTCGCTGATACTAGCTCATCATTTCCTAGTTTGATTAATTGAAATGCACGTGTATTATGAAAACTGGCCACCAGCCAGAACTAATCAAATACAAAATTTCCCCTTCAAGTAAGAGCAAGAGGGTTAGTTTTATATATTTGGTTTTATATGTGTGATTTATAGTGTAACGTAGATAGAGGAATAACAATATACAGAGATGTGGCAGGGAGTCGGAAGGGGAGGGGGGGAAGAAGCAAGAGAGGGGAGAAGGGAGGAGGAGGAGGAACCTGATAGAGGTACACTCGGTCATCCACAAATGAAGAGATATATCATGACACGTATGAGAGAGGGAGGTAGGGAGAGTGAGAAGGAAGGAGGAAAGGACGTGGAAGCGGATGAAGGAGAGAGAACGGAAGGAAGCAAAGGATGGGAAGAAAGTTGGACGTGAAGTAGTGGGAATCTGGTGAGAGAGAGAGAGAGAGAGAGAGAGAGAGAGAGAGAGAGGTAGATGAAAGGTCATAGTTGGACTGTTGTCAGCTAAGAAAGCTTCTCTGGCAACCTAAGTGGCCGCCACAGTTCTGTGTTGGCAGTCTGTGTTTACGGCACAGAATTAATCATGCACTCAGCCGTATTTTGGAATGCGTGGACGTTTTGCAAAGGTTGCTTGGATGAGACGCATTCACCATGTAATGTCGTGCATTTGCGAGCCCTGGGACCCCCTAGCCTACACCCTCATCCATCCCTACCTCCCCCCCTCTCCCCCTCTCCCCCTCTCCCCCCTCTCCCCCCACCCCCACGCATTAGATCTGCGTTCAGCCTTAGTGACTGCTCTGTCAACATTTCCTTCCTGCGACACTTGGAGAGAGAGAGAGGACGGGATGAGGAAAGAGGACGGAAGGAAGAAAGGAAGGCAGGGAGGGAGAGAAATAGGCAGGGAGGGAGGAAGTGAGGAAACAAAGAAGAATGGGAGGGAGAATGAGGGAGACGGAGCAAGGTAGAGAAGGAGGAAGAGAGGAGGGGAGTTAGAGAGAGAGGGAGAGTGAGGGAGGAGGGAATAATGAGAGGCATAAAAAGGAAAAGGAGAGAACGGAAAAAAAGAGAAAAAAAAGATGGGGAGTGGGAAAGGATGAGAGGGGATTCAGTAAGGAAAACAGAAAGGAGGGATAGGTTGGGAGGGGAAGTTGGGAGGAAAACAAAGAGGGAAAGGGACGGGGATAAAGTGTGGGACTGTGAATAAGTGAAAATGAGAAGCGGGCGAGAGAGAAAGAAAGGGGAGACATTGGAAACAGAGAGGAAGAAGGACAACAGAAAAGGAGAAGAAAGGAGGCGTGGAAGGAAATGAAGATAAGGAAGGAGGGAGGAAGGGGAGAAAGAAAGAAAACGAAAAAAAGAGAAGTGGAGTGTGGAGGGGATGGATTTGAGAAGTGGAACGTGTTGATATTGAGGGAAAGACAGATAGGTGGAAAAAATAAAAACATATCCTAAAGGTACATCAGCATACATACATATGCTAATATTTGTGCATTGTTAATCATATCAGCAACGTAGGAAATATTTTGTTGACGTTCATATATTAAAAATCTGATAATATTCTAGTTATGCTAATCATATTAACAATTCAGATGTGGTATTGACGGTGTGTGTCAAGTTGATGATAAAGATATTGACAATGTTGTCAGTCTGCACTTATCACTTGAGAGCCCATTTAGAGAAACTGAAGAAGTGTCAAGAGGAATGGAGAGGGAAAAAGTGAATGTGATAAATAAATAGATAAATAGATAAGTAAATAGATAGAAATATAAAAAATAAAGAAAGAAAAGATAAAGTAAAGAAAAGAGAAAATATGTCAATTCTAACAATTTAACATACTTTGAAAATTTAATTCCTGTAATTTACCACCAATTTTCTTTGTCTAGATTGAAAGGTTTCGATTAAAAACGTAAAATAGGTTTGCGCTATTTAAGAAAGAAAAAAATCCCTGTTGGAAGAGGATTTCATTTAGATGAAACTGCACCTGATTAAAATAGGTTAAAATAAATTAGAATAACGAATCCAAGGTCAGAATAAGTTGGAAAATGTTAGAATGTATTAGGATAAATTAGGCGAGGGCGGGATAAAAAACGATAAGCTGAAATAGGATATGTTAAGACTGATAGACTAGGTTGTATAGGGTCTTAGATTAGCTTATATTATATTAGATTAGCATAGGATAAATTAGCTAAGGATAAGCTTAGGAAAATTTACCTTAGGGAAAGTTATCCTATAAAAATTTGGTTTAGTAAAAGTTAGATTAAGTTATCTTAGGTTAAGTTAGGTCGGGTCAAGTCAGGATAGCTGCCTCCAGAAATATAGTTTTTTTTTTTAATAACTTATTGTTGTTGTTGATATTATTGTTGTTGATATTATTATTGTTGTTGATATTATTGTTATTACTGTTGTTATTGTTATTGTTATTACTACTTTTATATTTTTCTTCCATTTCCTTCTAGAAGGAATAAATAAAATAATTCTTGGCATTGTCATTGAAATCTTCCCTCTCCCGCAAAATCGAACCAAAACGTCGTTATCAGCGATAAGGATAACTCGCACAGTTTCCAGAGGCTGAACAGAAACAAATAAATAGAGGAAGCTTCTGCCCAGTCATCAGATTTACGTTCAGATTCTTGAGTGCTTCGTTCTTGAAGGAAAATCGTTGCCTTAAAAGCTCCTCACTGATGGTTCCCTTTATAGATTTTGTTATGGCTAAAAGATCATCCTGGTAGCCGTTCGGCCCTCTACACACTAGCGGTTTGAGCCGCTATGGTTTGAATCGCGGAGGTTCAATTCCAATGTAAGTCAATGGAGGCGTTCACACTTAACCGCGCAGGTTATCCTTGACTATGCGTACCGCCACGGTTTCCGTGCGGTACGAACTACTATTGAACAGGGCTTTAGTTCGAGAAGAGGGTTTACTTTAGCTTAATAAAATCGTATGGCGCAGGTAGAACAAAAGAAAAATTCATAAAACACGTGGAAAGGTTAATCGATATTGGTGTTTCTCGAACTGAATAAAATCATCTGACGGCAACTAGAATGAACGACTAAAAGTGTAGTTAGGTGGCAGATCTAAGAGACGTTATTTTGTACAACTAATCTTCAATCTAAAGATTCCGAGGAATGAATTATGTTTACCATTTCAAGCTATTTTTTTTTTAATGAAAAAAGGCCCGAATTTAACCAGAATAAATACATTAAGGGATACTGGACTTTGGCCAGTTAGCCCCAATAAACTACTGTAATTCATAAGTATAACCATTTATTACTTCTCGATACCACATTGACTTTCAACTAAAGATTTGTAACAAGTAAAGTTCTTTGTCATCCTCCTGATAAGTAAAGAGCGTTGTTAACATCCTTATAAGGAATTAGTGGGCGGAGCTATGGTGTCAGCCTGCCGCAAACGGGCAATACATATTTGGACTACTTTATTTCCCGTTCTGCTGGCGTCACCCGCCATAAATCGTACACAGAAGCTCGACCCATTTGCCAAAGGACAGAGCAAGGGGAAAGGGACTGAATGACAACAACAGTTTTGGTCGAAATAACCGATACGACACAAAAGAAATTCGAAAAATCCGGACCAGGGTTTGACTCATCAGACCTTAAAGGTTTCTTTGGGGCGTGAAATTTAATCATGTGTGTTTTGTGTGTATGTATGTATGTATGTATGTATGTATGTATGTATGTATGTATGTATGTACGTATGAATGCATATGTGTATGTATGCATGTATATGTATGTATGAATGCATGTGTTTATGTTTGCATGTATATATATATATATATATATATATATATATTGTATGCATGTATGAGGGAACGGTACATAGAAGATCGAATAAATGTCAATATTAAATTTCATGCGGGAAACGAATTTCTATAAGCATGAGTTTCAGAAGACAGACGAAGTATATTCTTTAAAAAAAAATGCCACCCAGTCTTTTATATCGTAGATTTGTGCACAAAACCAAATAAACTGATTTTGCAGAAAGAGGTCACTAGCTGGGAGGACCTCAAGCTCACTAGATGCCTTCCTTAATGGGTCGCAGAAGAACCTCTGTTCTTTCCTTCGAGGGGCCTCAGAAACGGGTTTCCTACCTCTTCCACGGAAAGGTTACAGAGCATGCCGTCCTTCCCCACATTTTTGTATTGTTCATTAGCTTTGCAACCTGCCACCTACGTGGCTGTTCATGCACAAAGGGAAAATGGTAATAATTCTGGTCACATAAAAACAGATAGTGGCGTAAGACTGTCTCCTACTTCTTTCTTTCTCTTTTAATATTGTGTTTATAGCCGGAAACGTACCATGAGCAATATTGCCCTGACGCCGGAGGGGGGGTCCACGGATATGAGTTAGAGACTGCGGCGTTAAATGAATAAAGAATAAGAGAGAAGTGTCACCCGGTACTGAAAGGGTTGAAGATGACTCTCCGTGGTAGTTTATAGTCGGAAAAAAGGTTCTAAACTGCTGAAGTTTTCATCCGGAATTATTGATTGCCGCCATATTTTGTCCCAACATTACTGCAGGCAGTCTTTTTCGGGCTCAACCCTGTCAAGTGCGTTTTAGTTCTTTGTTCTTCCTGAACGAAGTAGATTTTGTTCGTTTTGTTCATCTAAAGAACTTCCTCTTGAAGAAATTATGTCCTGGCCGGTCATTCAGTTTGATCTACCCGATTATAACAATCATCTATTAATGGCCAAAGTAGAATGC
>NC_134790.1:2813736-2823736 GCF_046742065.1 Oratosquilla oratoria
CAATGTGAAAACATTCATAGTCCATTGAAACAGTTTGTGACTGTAGGAAACGTATCACAAGTTATTCAAAGGCGACACAAGGAGAAACTAGGAATCTTGAAAGTGACTGAATACATATTTTTCCATATTAATGTCTTTCCCTTATTTTTTCCTCACATCCTATTTCTCTTCTTTCTCCTTTCCTTCCTTCTCCATCTCTTCTTTCTCCTTCCTTTCCTTCTCCCTCTCTTCCTTCTCCTTCTCTTCCTTTTCCTTCCCTTCCTCCTCCCTCTCTTCCTTCTCCTTCTCTTCCTTATCCTTCCCTTCCATCTTCATTTGTTTCTTCTCCTTCTCCTTCACCTCTCCTTCTCCTCCACATACCCTTTCTCCTCTTATCTTTCCTCTTCCTCCTTCTTCATCTTTTCCTCCTTTTTCCTCTGTACCTATTTTGATTCTTTGACCTTCCACCACATCTTCAAGTTCTTCATCATCTTCATCACAACCAAAAGTGTCACCATTATCGTTTATAAATTGCTTCCCTCGTTGATGTCGTTGTCCCTGTGTTTATCACCATGATCCATACACCCTGTCACCTCGTAGTTTAGTGTCATTGGCTTCATTATGTTAGCTGTTGTCGTCTTATTTGTCACCATTTCCCTCGTCGCCTACAATTTTGTCACCCTTGTCATCTATAACGTTGTCATATTTTGTCGTTATTATTCTAATTATCTTCATATTCGTCTTCGTCAGTTTTGTCATCGGCAAGTTTGTCGAAATCGTCTTCGATGTCGTCTAAGCTGTCCCCGTCATCTTTATTGTCGTCAACGTTGTATCCGTCATTCTGGCCGTCGTTGTTGTCATCATCGACATCATCATCTTGGTCGTCATCTTTTTCATTGTCATCCTGTTTGTCGTCGCCACCGACTAATGGCCTCCGGCTCTTCTCTCATTATGTTTTCCCTGGCCATCGCCATGGGTTCTTTCTCATGTAATCTTAATTATGCTGATTTTCTGTCCCCCTTCATCATCCTCTCTATATTTGCATTTGATGATGTCCTGGAGCAAGTAGGAAATCGTCCATCCGAAGGAACTATATTTGCGCTGCCTTGTAAACACGAATAAGAGGTGTGTGTGTGTGTGTGTGTGTGTGTGTGTGTGTGTGTGTGTGTGTGTGTGTGTGTGTGTGTGTGTGTGTGTGTGTGTGTGTGTGTGTGTGTGTGTGTGTGTGTGTGTGTGTGTGTGTGTGTGTGTGTGTGTGTGTGTGTGTGTGTGTGTGTGTGTGTGTGTGTGTGTGTGTGTGTGTGTGTGTGTGTGTGAGGGAAAGGGGGGGTTGAACAAGTTCTTAAAGATGTTGAAATGTATAATCTCCTACCACTTATATTCTCTTCTGTGGATTTAAACGACGCGTCAAGTACATTAAATGATGTATTGTTTCAAAAAAGTATACGTTATATCAAAACGAAGTAAGAGTAATAGAGGACCGTAACGGAAGTGTGTGATGAAATTAAGTTATATGTTACATTAATCAATTGGTTCTGGCTAACTAGTACAGCAAACACAGATAACGTTGTAATACCAGAAACCTGCTGATGTGATAACGTTACAATATCAGAAGGCTTCAGATTAACTGAGGGAACCTTGCTCTATCAACGTATACCATTTCTGTAGAATCATGTCCGGAATTGCGTAAAATGGAACAATAGAAATGCATTTAGAGGCGAGAGATTTTCTTCTGCAGGGGCTTTCAGTTTCTGTAGTTCCTGCCTCGACCGAAGCCATTTACTTGTTTTACCATCAGATGGATTTTACCTCGAGTCTTGTGGTAGTTTCATAACTTAACACTGAGCACTCTCAGCGTCTCCTTGCGTGGATACTCATGACAAATAGCGTTATCTATCAACCTTGGTATTGATATTTACTTGCCTGTTTGTATGTATGATCGCATGGATGTACTTATGAATTCATTTACAGACTCGTGTTCAAAAATGTACACACACACACACACACACACACACACACACACACACACACACACACACACACACACACACACGCACACACACACACACATGTATATATATATATATATGTATATATATATATGTAAATATATATATATATGTAAATATATATATATATATATATATATATATATATGTACTGTATTTACGGATGCATATATGTATGCATGGCTGCACCATGTATATATATGTGTGTGTATGTATGTATGTGTGAATGTATGTATGTATGTATGAATGAATTTATGCTTGTATATCATCTATGCTTGTATTTATGCATTTATACTCGTGTGTGTATGATGTATGTACTGTATGTATGTATGTATGTATGTATGTATGCACGTACGCAAGGAGTCAAAAAAGTAAATAAAACATGTTTATTCATTATACTTGATAAATGAAGACAAATGACACCCAATAACTTCTTGCGCTCCTTCTGTGCGGTCTGATGGCGTCAGAGGTGCGAAACTCGAGCCTGCACTTGATGTTGAGACATTGTTCACTTGGTGCCTAATGCCTCCAGTCGTTTGGGGCATTAATTTAAGTGCGTTTTTATGCTTTCACTGTTGGGAATTACTCGCCAGTTGGCGAATAAATCCAGCCGCTTCTTTCCCAACTAACACTGAAGCACCATTCTTCTCTTTTGTTTGTTTTTCTTCCGCAGGGTTATATCTACAAATATGTTCATATTCATATTAATATTAATTTTTTTTATTCCCAATCTTATTCTTGTTCTTATTTTTAGTCTTAATCTTGTTCGCGATCGTGTTTGCTTCCGTGTCCTTTTTCATGTCCGTGTTAGCGGCTGTGTGCGTGTGTGCGTGTGTGCGTGTTAGTGTAGGCATTCATATTCACATTCATACTTGTATTCATATTCATATTTACATCAATGTCTATATGCTATCGCATCTGTGAATGTACTACACAGAAAACCAACAGTATATATACAAGTGTGTATGTGTCTGTGTGTGCGTTTGCATGTGTGTATATAGAGATCCAAGGTCAAATGGAATTTGGGAACATGTATATATTGAGAGATTATGATTGAGTCGAGGGTTAAGTGAGGGAGAGCAGAAGATGAGAAGAGCACATACGGGGAGAAAGGAACAGGAAGCTTCTTGGGGGATAATGAAGATCTGAGTGTACTGAAAGGCCCGTGGGTGAGCAGAGACGCGAATGAGCGTCCGTTCCCGGCCCCATAAAGATGGCATAAAGTGTCTGCAGAGCCTGAGGCAGAGTTTCAAAGCGGAGACGCGAGCAAAAAAAAAAGAACGACGGGAAATCTTGGCAGGAAAATAGTGGACGATGGAACAAACTCAATTAAGAGAGGAAGGAGAATAATACGGATAGAACGAATACATAATCAAAAGAGAAGATAAAAGAATCAGAAGATAAAGCGGACGTGGGGGGAGCAGACGATAAGAGGGAAAGAAAGACACGGGAAGGGACAAAAGTGAAAGTAAAGGATAGAGAGGCGTGGAGATAAATAACGGAAAGAGGTAAGGTCGTGTGAAGGGGCACGCAAGGAAGGTTTATGGGGTTCGATTCCTTATAAGGAACAATGGAAGGAGTTAGACTTGTCGATTTGGTACATAAAGCATTGGAGAGGGATATCCGTACAGGCACGGACAAAAGTGAAGCACTTCCTCTCAGTTTGATCAATTCTTTTAGTGACTACCTGAGTTAATATATAAAAAAGTAACATTACTGGGTTTATATAGACTTCTCGATTTGGTACGCAGGGACAAAAATGAATCACTTTCTCTCAGTTTGATCAAAACTTTTAGTGACTACCTGAGTTAATAGATAAAAAAGTAACATTACTGAGTTTATATAATGTTCTTGAAATATTATATTATGATTAATTCTTCAGCTGAACAAAATCTTGTGTCCAGAATACACATGTAGAATGAGGAACTCACAAAAATTTTAATCTTTTAGATAAATTTAGATGTTGTTTTCTCATCCCTGGTTCTAGAATTTGTACTAACCGGAATAAAAACGTGTGACTTCAGGCAGAATAAAAATGGCTCAGGTCGTCAATGTAGCAAAGAGATTAATGCAATTTTGATGACAATATCAATTTAGGTGTAATGCAAGTCTGGATAGAAAAAATATGATATACGTTCTTTTTTTAAAGATTGAAGGAATCCATTCACTTCTGACGCAGTGCCACGGACATGAATAAAATCTCCTGAAGCGAAGGAGATTCATCGTGATAGGGTGACCCATCTAGATGAATAAAATTGCCTGCTGACATACTCGGTGAATGAGTAAATGCCACTTCGTATGAAGAGACTTGTTTGAAATAGAATGTAACACTCGTGAACGATCTTTCAGATTTGTTCACTTATGATTACAGGTTTTCGTTCCACGTTTTTCCAACTCTTTTCATATTCTTTCACATAATTCCTTGGAAAGTATTTTTCCTGATTCAGCGTGTGGAGTGAGATAACCGAATTAGGAATATGCTAGTCATAGGTTATGTAGTCAGAGGGAGGTTGGGATACACAGACACGCACACACACACACGCACACACACACACATACACACACACACACACACACACACACACACACACACACACACACACACACACACACACACACACACACACAGACACACACACACACAGACACACACACACTCACACACACACACTCACACACACACACACACACACACACACACACACACACACACACACACACACACACACACACACACACACACACACACACACACACACAGACACACACACACACACACAGACACACACACACTCACAGACACACACACACACACACACACACACTCACACACACACACACACACACACACACACACACACACACACACACACACACACACACACACACACACACACACACACAGAGAGAGAGAGAGAGAGAGAGAGAGAGAGAGAGAGAGGGAGAGAGAGGGAGTGAGAGAGAGTGAGTGAATGATTGTGTGTGTGATAGGGAACACCGAAGAACCAAGCGGAAAAGAAAGAGAGAACGGAAATCGGCAACCGAAGAAGAGTCCTGATGCAGGCGACTCCAGAAGGAGGGCGATGCGGTGCGGTGGCTCCCTGTTGGCTGCGGTCGTCCAGTGCGGTGCGATGCGGTGCGATGCGATGCGGTGCGGTGCGGTGCGGTACCCCCAGAAATCGAGTCGCTTCGAGACGAGCGCAACAGACTCAAACTCGGCACTTTCTTAGTCGACCGGATGAGCCGGGGTTGGGGGAGAAGGGGGCGAGGAGAAAAGGAACATGAAACAGGAGAAGGAAATGTGGAGAGAGTGGGGGAGGGGAAAGGCAACAGAGGAGGAGGAAGAGAAACGGTTGGAAGAATGGGAGATGGAAGAGGAGGGGGAACAAAAGGAGAAAGGGAAATCGATCCTTGACCAATCCTCATCAATTCTCAAATTCCTCCTCTCAGATCCTCCTCCTTACCTTCTCTCATTTACTTCCTCATTCTCAACCTTCTCAACCTTCTCCTGCCTCTCCTACCTCCTCTTCTCCTCCTCCTCCTCCTCCTCCTCCTCCTCCTCCTCCTCCTCCTCCTCCTCCTTCCTCCTCCTCCTCCTCCTTTTTCCTTCTTCCTATTCCCTCCCCTTTTCCTCTTTCTCCTCCTTTTCCCTTTTTTCCCTCCTTTTTCTTTTATTCTGCTTTATCACCTTTTTCTCCTTTTTTCTCCTTTTCTCCTTCCTCGACTTATCCTTCAACCTTTTCTCCTTTTTCTCATTTTCTTCCTTTTTCTCTTGTTTCTCATTGTCCTTCTTCTTTTTCTACTTCTACTTCTTTGTCCATCTCCTACCCCTTCTTCTTCTCCATCTCCTCCATCTCCTCCATCTCCTCCTTATTCCCCATCTGCCTCTTCTCATCCTTTTCTTTCTCTTTTTCCTTCTTTCTCCACCTCCTTCTCATTCTCCTTGTCCTTCTCCATCTCCTTGTCTTTATCCTTCTTCTTGTCCTTGTATTTCCCTTTGTTCTTCTCCTTTTCCTTTTCTTTTTCCTTCTTCACCTTCTCCTTTTCTTTTCATTTTCATTTTCGTTTTCATTGTAATTTTCATTTTCATTTTCATATTTCTTAACCTTCTACTTCTCTTCCCTGTTCTTCCTCAGACATAATTTGGGTTTGCAGGGAAAGAGAACTTTGTTTTCATGGGATGATGGTTGGGATTTCAAGTGGAGAAATGGGTTTCAAAACCCCCACAGTTGTAGGAAACCTATATTTTCAAAATAGAACACATGTTTACAACTTCCGAATATCTTTCCTTCAGTCACAGAGTGGCCAGATCAATGTCTTTTTGTTTCAAGCATTCTACTGAATATATTGATATTCTCCATACCGAGTGATGTTTTATAGGTTTTCTTGTGTCAAGTGGAAGTCTCAACGTGATTTTTTTTTCTTATAAATCCTTAGTCGATAGAGATCATACTTATATTGAAGGCCTCCCAAAACTGAATGGAGTGTTCATGTGTTCATCACAGAAAAAAATATCTGCAGTGCGTCGCAGTAAGGAAGATATTCAAGAGGCAATGGTTTTTATGTCTTCAGAGCTGAGTCATGTTTCTAGTCGACTTAGTGAATCGAGGATCCTGGTTGATGAGGCGCAGCAAAGAAAAGAAGAAAAAAAAAGAAGAAAAAAAAAGTGGTGGTTGGGGGGGGATATATCTGGTCGAGGCCTCCAGTGGATAAAGGAGGCTTTTATCTAATGAAATCTGGAGACGTGCGGATAACGAGGGACTTTTTCTTCGGGACTCCGAATGTTTCAGAGGAATTTTATCACCCCACTCCTTTTTTTTTTTCTTCTTCTTCATCTTCCTCCTCCTCCTCCTCCTCCTCTTCTTTTTCTTCTGCTACGGTTGTAGTGCGGCCTTCCTTGTCTTGGTTAAGCCTGTCACGGGTTTATTATTTGTCTCGTGTGGTCTTACTGTATCCGGTTTTCACCCGAGTTGGCAGAAATCATATCTTTCCAACTCATGTAAGGCAAACGCGGAGAGAATTCTGGAGTTATTACAAAGGAGAAGCACAATATGCTAACTCAATATGGTGACAAAGATTGCACAAGGAATCGGGCTAAATAATGTGATGAAATCTCTAAGTGGTAACAGATCAGTTTTCTTCGGAAAGAAAACAGACGACATGACGTCACGCGTACGTGCTGGGAAAGGATGGATATACGGAGCAGTTGACTTTCGCTTTTTGTGACATCAATCGCGATAGTTTCGTTTCCGAAGTGTAATAGTGTAATGGATTCCTAGATAGATGACACGCTTAATGGACTAGTTAAACTATATGGTAGGGTTTATTGGTAGAGAACTCCCACAAGCAAATGTGATTACTAACCTATATACAGTATAAGGCGCGTTAGACAACATGGCTGAATGTTCGTAGAAGACCGTTATTGCAAATGTTGGTAAAGATATGTTGACGAGTTAAACACTTTCATAAAAATATGTTGATATGTAGGTTTAGGAAGTTAGGAAATAATGTGATACTGCAAGGGAATTTAAAGCGACTATTCTGCATTATTAATGAAAAAAATGTCAGTTTAAAGCGAAATACTTGTATAGACGAGGCATATGGAAGGGAATTGACGAGTGGTGAGTCAGCAAGGGTGACTACATGCCACAGTGAGTTAGAGCGTCGCTACTTACGCCGGAGGTCGAGGTGATGTCGGCTCGAACCCTGCCACGAGCGAGTTGGACCAAGGGGATTGTTCATTAGATTCCAAGCCACAAATTCTTTTGTAAGGGGCACCGTCCTAGCCTCCTGATGCGGGAGTTCATGTTAAACCGAATCTTCAGAAGACAATGCTGGAGTACAATCGCAGTAGAAAGTTTTGTCTCCGTTTTCAGAGAACTTTGTTCAAGGGCACCAGTTATTATATGACACAAACGAAATGTTTTAGAACTTGTCACATGTTTTATCATCTTGACTATGTGCATGTACCACACTAGCAACGAATTTCGATTTTCGTTTTCAGAAAAGTGGGAAAAGGAAACGAAGAGAATAACCTCAGAAGTTTTGGGTTTTGAAACGCTAATGTAAAGCTTCATGAAAAGGCTTCGAAATGGTGACATACTTTACTGAAATCTTCTATTCTTCAATGTCGACCTCTCGGCTGAATGATATCTAGCTTAAGGCAAATAAAAAATCTATAGATCCCGTTACTTTCAGTATCTATATTCATGTGAAGTACTCGATGCCATGACACATAATTTGTATCTCAACTGACGTATGGACTATCATGTTAAATGGAAAGGCACTTATGTCACTTTATCTGTGAAACTTAATGGAGTATAATGATACCTGTAGCACGCCTCGTAGTACTCTCTGATGGTCAGTAATCCGCGCAAAATCCCAGTGGATACCCTGTGGAACTCATAAGCAGGTATTCTTGAGTTCGTTCCCCGGGACCCACTGCGTGTTTCTTGTGTTGGTTCCCGACAGCCCTGGGCAAGCGGGGAGGCGACCCAAACATCGGCAAAAAAAAAAAAAAAAAAAAAAAAAAAAACGGCGGCTTACCGCAAATGACAGAGCTTGCTCCAGGGGTTTCTCACTTCCCACTGCGTGGGAGTGGGATGGTGAGTGGTGAGCAAACCTGAGTACAGAGAAGCCTACACGTGTTCCCGTAATGTCTACCGGGTAGATAGTATAAACAAGCTTTTCATCGCATTCAGGTACGGAAATCAATCACTGAACACAGACGTGAAACTAATGTTTATATTCTTCACTCAGCGAGTTTAATCATCAGACAAGACTTCTTTGTGCTACTGTCTTTGCATTTCTAATGTAAAGGGATTACGAAGGCAATACAAAAGACAAATGAAACAGAGGTGACTCCGTAGGTTGGTCACGTGATCAGCTAATTAATCAGTCGCTGGGGAATAAATGGAGAAACGATGCGTAACTAAGCTCATCCATTTCCTTCATCCCCACGGGAAGGACCTCCTGCCAAACTTCCGAGAGGACAGGTTAACTACCATAACACGAAGAAGGTGAGGAGCATTACGCCAGGAGACGCGTAGCTGCGACCAAAGCCATAGTCTTTAGCCTATGGGCTTGGGCTGCTAGGGCAGGTAATAGTCTTTGCTGGGGATACGAGGGGAGGACGAGACTCGAACACACTACTAAGCGAATGCGAAATCATCATTCTTCCGATTACGTCAGTTCATCACAACATATGTGTAGTAAATATTCACAATGGAAAAGTAAATCTGCCAAGTCCTTTCAATTTAATTAATTGATTTGCAGCCTTAGGAGAGGCTACTGCATTATGAAAACAAAAAGGTTTGATGTACTCATAGAGTTTTCCATTTAAAGAAATGTCTTGAAAGGGTCTGGATCATAACAATCAGCGGCGGCATCAATGCAACTCAAGAAAGGAAGTGTCACATCCTTTTGAAATACTTGTTAATTTTTGTTCCTACTAAAGCCAGACAGTTTTATTTTGCTGAGGGTTAGTCTATGCAATATTGTCAGCCTCATAAAGAAAGAGGAAGTAATTTTTCTAACTTTTTCGGGAAAAAATAGAAAAAAGTTCCTAATTTTTCTGTTGTTTGAATGTACGTAAAATTACTTCTTACATAGTTTTCACTTATTCACAGACTAGACATGACATTGGCAATTGTACTACTAGGAATGCCATGCGATGAAGAATTGGTTTAGGCAAAAATACGAAAAGTTACTTAGGCAGTTTCTTTATGAATGTGTATATTCCTCGAAGTTTGGGGATGGTTCGTTACCCGAATGGAATATTTTGGTGTTTTAGGATACCAGAATGTGACAAGTTTGCTTTCTTGTGAAACAAAATTGTTCTGATTTCGATTATCTGCTGAAAAAGTAAAACATTTTTAGTCGTTGTTGGTAGCGACATCCTAGAGTTGTTTTAAGAATAATGATTGATAACGATTTGTTAACCAAGACCTAAATAAATAAAAAAGAGGAGAAAATATAAAAAAAACAGAGAAAGGGGGGAAAGAAGAAAACAA
>NC_134790.1:2848736-2868736 GCF_046742065.1 Oratosquilla oratoria
TGCAAACAAACACCCCCCCCCCCCACACACACACTCACACTGTAACGATCATTCCCTCGTGGACTGGTGAAAGTGCTAAACCCATTGCTAACTTCATTTGGTCATCTAGATCGTTCATACCAGTAGTTAACTAAGTTTAAAGAAGTCTCCATTACGGTAATTAGTGGATGAAACCAACTTCTGTCGAAGATAATCATATGAAACATGTATTTATTAATTTGAACAATTTTATTAATTTTGATAGTTATTATTCATTTATATAATCTATCAATTTTACTCATTTGATTAATTTTATTTATTTCATTATTTTATTTTATTTGATTAATTTTGTTAATTGTATTATTTTGTTAATTCTATTCATTTTATTAATTTCGAAGAAGAAAAAAATAAATATGGACTATTCAAAGTCCCTATTTTCTCCTGCTTTTTCTTTATTTGTTATTTGGCACCATTATGAGTCAATATGTCTTACCAATTTGGTCTCTTTACTTAGTATTCACAACATAATTAAGGGCAGGTTCAGCGGTTCCTGTAAATTATTCTTACCTGTGTCTGATTGGCAGCGAGAAATGAAATATAGAGTATCAGATCCGAAAGCATACGAATATTCAGGTAAGATTGATAAAAGAATCAAACGAATTTCTTCCACAAGAATATTTCATCATGTCTTGAAAATTGGTCTAGGATCACAGGTCTGCAAAGTTTCGAAGAAAAAAACGAATAGATATGTAACAAAATGTATATAAACGGATAAGAATAAACAGGATCAACAAATCATATAAATATATTCATGGATAAATAGATTATTAGATATATATATTGCTAAATGAATGAAGGAACTCATGAATGAAGGATTACGAAAGTTAACTATTAAATAGATATAAAATTCTATGGACGAAACGGTTATGAATGGTAACCGTAAATAATGAAAAATGTAGAATTATATACATACGCCGGGTATGAATGAATAAATGGATAAATATAAGAATACTAAGAAGTTAAAATGGTTAAAAAAACAAAGAATAGTGGAACAGAACGAAAGTTTTAAAACAAGCATAAGCGGGGTGGAATGCAGATCCGTCTTTGAGTTATATTACAGGTCTGGGACATTCTTCTTTAAGTCATTTTATAAGAAGACCTAATTTAGACATTTCTTCTAATTAACAACATATAATGGCTCAAAGAAGACATTGATACAAAGACCTTACTTTTACCTGAATAAAAGTGTCTGGTATTAAAAAAAGATGAAAAAAGATCGATTTTTTTTTTTTCTTTTTTTTTTGTGAGGGATTCCGTTGAGCAAGATTGGTGAATGACTTTCAACTTTTGCACAGCATGTGTGCATGACAACGCTTCGCTTTTGTTGAGCTATTTCAAATGAAATTCACGTGCACCTGAAATGATTTCGGTTTCATTCAATTATTTTATTATTTGATTCTCAGATGCCTCGTTTTGCAGGGATATGAACTTCAGAACAATTAAGAACTTAATTTTCTATGGAGAAAATTTGAATATAGTGACATGTATGCACACACAAACACGCACACGCAAATACATTCATACATACATACATACATACATAAATACATACACACACATGCACACACACATACATGCGCACACACACACACATAAGTGCACACACACACACACACACACACACACACACACACACACACACACACACACACACACACACACACACACACACACACACACACACACACACACACAAATGCGTGCGCGCGCACGTGTACGAGTATGTGTGTGTGTGTGTGTGTGTGTGTGTGTGTGTGTGTGTGTGTGTGTGTGTGTGTGTGTGTGTGTGTGTGTGTGTGTGTGTGTGTGTGTGTGTGTGTGCGTGCGCATGTAATAAACACAGATCAGAAGAACTCGTACCCACCTTTCTTCACTCACTCCTCTATTTCTTCCTCTTCCTCTTCTCAGCTTTTAATCCCTTCAGCATTCCAATTAGGGTCATCAAGCGACATTAGTTTCGTTGTCCATGCCAGCCGGCCAATATAATTGTCTTTTCAACTTCTAGCATTTCCTTCTTCGCTCCCTTTCATCTTTCTGCTTTTATCGCACATTTGCTCCGATATACTTCTCATCATATTCTTTACTGTTGTCATCGTCATCTTTTTTTTTTTTTTTTTTTTTTTTTTTTTTTTTTTTTTACTTTTTTTTCACCAACACAGGAGTCTATTAAAATCAACTTGATGGGGGATTGACTCAAGTTATATCTTTAGATTAAATGAACGAGTTTTTATTTTATGAGCATATTTGATTAAAAGTTGAGGGTTTCTTTTAGGAGGAGATTACTTTCAGCTCTAGCCATCACCTTTGCCCTATATGCTTGTATACACAGGATAGCCGTCTCTCTTAGTTCTACCCCCGACCAATCTTTCGGAAGATCTATCGGTGTAGTCTATCGACTGACGATGTTATGAAGGAACAAAATGGGGGAATTGTTTTTAATAAGCATAAGAAAATATATAGTATCTGCCATCGTATGGAAGAGTCTAAGAGGGGGAACAAGTGATGTGTGAACGTGTGAACGGGGTATTTGGGGTTTAACCAACGTGTTCGACAACCAAATACCCCGTTCACACGTTCACACATCACTTTAAACACGTGTCTGTCGAACCGCGTTCGACGTACCGTTCGACCGTGTAAAGCAAAATTCATTTGACGAAGGATATTTTTCATTTGGTCGGAAAATGGAGGAGAGGAAGGAGCAACAGGCAACAGGATCCGAAGAGACTCGACCCCGAGTAACAAACACAGTAACACATCATCGGATTTTCCGGTCCTGAGCAACCACCGACTCGTTCTTATCCGAGCGTGACACCCGGTTTCGAGTCCCTTCATCGCGGTGGCGCAGTTTATGCAGTTTGTTCTGGGTAATGTCATGCAGTATATGAGGAAAACTTGACCGGTCGGGGTTTCTTCAGTTTGTACAATTAAAAATAGAATAGAATAAATTATTATTATTATTATTTTTTTTATAAATTGTCACTTTTCTAGCGAAGGAAGTTTCAAAAAACAAAACCTAGCTCAGTTCATTTATGAATTAACTCAAAAATCCAAAACCGAATATAACATATTTAAAACTGCTTTTTTTTTTTATCAAGTATGAGGCAGGATGTAGTATCATACTCGCATATTGGGAAATAAATGGATAATACAATAGATAAATGAAAAGATAACTGTAGAAATAATTCGCTTATCTGTAATCAACACCCGCGTAAACCCACCACACGAACATACATATATGTATGTATGTATATATATATATATATATATATATATATGTATATACACAAAAGGTAGATTTAAATATTTTCACCTTGAGATCTTATCAAACATAAGGAAACCCGAACTCAAAGTATGAAAAACCTGTTTTGATTCTCCCCACCGTAACAGCAATCGCCTTTGCACATTTCCCTCAGGTTGACAATGAATGTCCCCACTTAGTCGAGAGAAATGTTTTGCAGTCAAAGACCGAAGGGAGTATGGACGGCATAGGAAATACCTGAGAAGTAACTTATTCCAAGATCCGAAGCGCTTTGGAAAATCAAAGGAGGCCGAAAGGAGTTCGTCGTTTGGTTAATTTCCAGGTTCTGTGAACAAACAATTTTAGAGAAAAGGAGAGGGAATACGGGATGGATGGTCTTGGTGAGATGCCAGCCGCCAAGAAGAAGAAGAAGAAGAAGAAGAAGGATAAGAAGAAGGAAAAGGAAAAGAAGAAGAATAAGAAGGAGGAAAAGGAGAAGAGGAAGAAGAAGGGGAAGAAGAAGAGGAAGAAGAAGAGGAAGAAGAAGAGGAAGAAGAAAAGGAAGAAGAAAAGGAAGAAGAAGAGGAAAAAGAAGAGGAAGAAGAGAAAGAAGAAGAGGAAAAAGAAGGAGAAGAAGAAGAAGAAGAAGTAGAAGAAGAAGAAGAAGAAGGAGGAGGAGAAGAAGGAAAAGGAGCAGAAGAAGGAAAAGGAGAAGAAGACGAGTAAGGAGAAGATGGCGAGGAAGAAGAAAATAAAATATGAAGAAGACAAGGTAGAAGAAGAGGGTAATGAAGACGATGAAGAAGACCAATAAGAAGACGGAAAAAAAAGAAGGCGAAGAAGAAGACGGAAAAGAAGACAGAGAAGAAGACGAAGAAGAAGGCGAAGAAGTAGACGTAGACGAGGAAGAAGAAAGCAAAGACGAAGACGTAGAACCATTTTTCATTCACTCTATAGAGAAGAGTCTCCAAAAGGAAGGAAATATTTGATCAAAAGGAAATAAGAAGAAGAAAAAAAGTGTTTTGTTGTTGGTGTCATGGCACCCAGAATGAAAAAGGAACAGTGTCACCCGTTACTGAAGAAAGATTTCTAGATGAATTAGGACCCGTGTACTATAGAGGATGCCACAGAATTTAATAAAATCGTCTGGCGCCAATCAGAGTGAAAGGAGAAGGAGCGTCTTGTACAGGAGGGGGATCGTCAATACGGAGAGCTGGACTATGGTCGAAGACGGGAGGAAAGGTGCCAAAGAAATGAATAAAAGAAAAACTGCCATCTGGCACATGAAGAATACATCTCTCGAGTCCAGAAGGTCTTTTGAAATATCGTCTAAGCTGAGAGGAAAAGAAAAGAAAATAATGTTGAGCTAAAAGAAAGATGAATTAAGCAAATTACCATTTTATCATTATAATTATCATTTATCATCATCGTTGTTGTCATCATGATCATCATAATCATGATGATGATGATCATCATCATCATAATAATGTGTGTGTATCATATATATATATATATATATATATATATATATACATATATATATATATATATATATATATATATATACATATATACATTTGAAAAGTAAGGGTTCTCTTATAAGCATGTTTTGTTAATGTCGGCAGCGTTTTGGTATATGTAGGTTTTCTTTTGTATATTTTCCAGCTTTGTATATATATATATATGTATATATACATATATACATATATATATATATATATATATATATATATATATATATATGTATATATACATATATACACCAATGTCCTCATCCCCTTCATATGGGAGGTAGCCAGCAAAGTCATGCACCCACACCCACCATTTCCAATGCCTTCCATCACTCCTTGTTTCCGTCCCATCCTCGTGGATCTAAATATCAATAAAGATTAAAAAAGAATTGAAACAATATCACATACTAGTTTGTCATTCAAAGACGGTAGGAACATCTTAAAGTCAACAAGAAGTCTCGAATAAGTCAATCAATTGAATAAACTTCCTGAGAGAGTGATTAAGAATGAGTTCCGCAAACAATTAAACGAATATCGATACCATCACATCATCTTCACAATTTTTCTTTTTTGATTATAAATAAAGTAAGTTCGCTTTCCTGCTGAATTTAGTTGTCAGTATATTGTTTACTTAACAAAGGGAGTTATAATAAGAATGTATACATCAATGTGGACGCAAGGTAAAGAAACAGTGAAATTTTTAGAAAATATCAACAACCAACGTTTGTAGGGTTTAACAAGACATCAACAAAAGAAGCTTCATTACATTGACAACGTCAGCAGTGGTTACAAAAAGCAAAGGGGGTGGGAAGAACTGCTGAAATAAGGAGAGATAAAGATAAAGACGACGGTGCGCTGACGTCATAACGTCGACCGTTGTCACATCGACGACAACTGCCATAACGGTCTCACTGGCCATGTGGAGGGCAATGATAACAATAGCGACAGCCGTCGTCTCAACTTTGACAGACCTAAACGAATGTTTGAAAACGGATGTAATAGTCAACGGTTATAACTGTAATGCAGGTTGTAACTCTCTTAACGACAATCGTTAGACTGGGCAGTTAAAGTAGCTGTAACGGTCAAAAATGTGCTAAAGTGAACATAAAAGGAAAGACAGTAGGGTTAGGAAGGTAGGATAACACACACAAACACAGACAGGCAGACAGATAAACACACACACACACACACACACACACACACACACACACACACACACACACACACACACACACACACACACACACACACACACACACACACACACACACACACACACCACACAGTGTATGTGTGTATGTATATATGTATATATATGTATATATATAATATATATTTGTATATATATATATATATATTTGTATATGCGTGTGTGTGCGTGTGTGCGTGTATGTGCGTGTATGCGCATACAGATACATACGGATGGAAGATGATAATACATGTGTAAAGGATAGTTTTAGTGTATCAACGGTTTGCTAAGAGAGCCCACTAATCAGCCATGAGACTTGACGCCCAAATGGCGCACCAAAACTGAATGAAATTGTTTTATGTTTGCCAACACCAAGTTTACAAAACTGAAATATACTAGTGTGTTAAAGAAGAAAAGACAGCTTGATGGATAAAGTTGCGTGGGAGAACTGCTTGCAAGAACTAAGGAGAAGATTTTCTTAAGGAACTTGAAGGGAGAAGAGGGATTTTCTTTTTCGTGAAGGAGCATGAAGCGCTTTCATGAAGGGAATGTATTTTGAGGACGTGCAGCTTAAGACGGAGTAAAGTAATGTTGAACGTTTAATGTAGGAAAATGTCGTCAAGAGAGAGTGCAGGAGAAGTTTAACTGCAGAAGATTGTCTAAAACAACCTTCAGGCAAACGAGCAAAGTAGATTAAAATTTTCAAAACCCTCCGAAGATACGTATAAAAGTGTGTAAGTGTGAGTGTATGTGTGTAAGAGTCTGAACGTGTAAGTGTATGTACAAGTGTGTTTCAGTGCACGTGCGTGTGTGTGCATGTTTGTGTAAGTGTTCTCTAATTAATCCAGTTCAAGAACTGGGTCAAATTTGTTGATGCTTGTGTTTGTTCAACGTGAATGGATTTACCTTTTCTTGCGAAGTAATTTTCAGAGGTTAGAGTGTTGTAGGATGCTAAGAAGGAGGAGGAAGATGAGGAGGAGGAGGAAGAGGAGGAAAAACAGGAGGAGAAAGAGGAGGAAAAAGAGTAGGAGTATGAAGAGCACAATATATAGTGGGAGAAATCCTTAGGTACATCATTTTCTTGCAGATGTTTGATATTTTGATGAAAGCCTTCTCTTCTTGAAAAGGCCATTTTTCACATATAAGCCTAACATATACAGAAGATAACCTTGACGAAAGGATAAATTCGAGATTTTCACACTTATCTAAGTTCCTCTTCGGGAACGAGTATTGAATTTCTAAGGAAATTGTCCCAACTTTCGAGGTCAACGTTAAAGACGTGCCTTGTCGTAAGACATCCATTTCACCCATCCAGCACTGCTAGAACAAAGTCTTTAAAATTTACTTTAGAAGATGACAGCCGATATCATTCTATTTGAAGAAAACTTCACTTCTCAAGGAATAAAGCGCGTCTGGCTTTGTTCTCACCTCAGACCTTCATAGGCAGAGGTTCACGGTTCATGGTGATTGCCACATGCACTAGCTATACCTACGGAGAAGATATCGGAAACGGCTTTGACCACAACTACCTGTTCCTTAGTGTGAACTAGCATCATTTCTCACTTCTTATCAGATCTTCATAACGGTGAGGAGCAAACACCATGAGGCGCTGAATAGCTATGGTCGAATCCGTCAGCTTGGCCTATGCACTTGTACACTGGGGCAGGTGACAATCACCTGTGGGAATCGGAGAGGAGTGAGAAATTCGAACCGAAGTCTATGAAGTAATTAAGTCGTTCTTTTATTCCTGTTTATCTATCTACTGTTTTGTCTTTATTTGTTTTATATTATTTTCTCATCTGATTACTTTTCTATTGATCTATTCTTATCATTCTACGTTCGAGATCGATATGGACCGAAAGGTCTCCTCAATTTTCACTTATTATTATTATTATTGTTATTGTTATTATTATTATTATTGTTATTGTTATTATTATTATTATTATTATTATTATTATTATTATTATTATTATTATTGTTGTTGTTGTTGTTGTTGTTGTTGTTGTTGTTGTTGTTGTTGTTGTTGTTGTTGTTGTTGTTGTTGTTGTTGTTGTTGTTGTTGTTGTTGTTGTACTTGTTGTTGTACTTGTTGTTGTACTTGTTGTTGTACTTGTTGTTGTACTTGTTATTTTCTATTATTTCTATTATTTCTATTATTATTTTTATAGTTATCATTATTATTATTTACCTATTTATTTATCATCTTTTTAGTGTGTGTGTGCGTGTGTGTGTGTGTGTGTGTGTGTGTGCGTGCGTGTGTATGCGTGCGTGTGTGTGTGTGTGTGCACAAGACGAAAGAAAGGAATGAGAAATGGAGAGAATTGGCAGAAAAGATGCTTCCAATCATCTATTGCCTGGAGGCGGAGCTATCTAAGAATAGGCCAAGCTTCCAGCCCCGAAAGTAGGTAACCCCAGAAGAAATAATCTCCTCATAATATTTACCTGTTCCTCTCTTTATATCTATCTATTTATCTTTTATCTAATTAAGTATTATTTATTTATCAATTATAAAAAAATTCTACCTATTAATATTTTCATTTATTTATATATTTATTAAAGTCTTAACTTATATATTTATTAGCTGAATAAATCATTCAGTTGTATATTTATTCATTTATCAATTTCTGCTTTTTATCCATGTAACTATCAATTCTTATATTTCACAAATGAAAATTAATTTTGACAAAGGCAAAGAGCAAAATTGAGGCAAAATGGTGTCAGAACGCTGTTCATACCTGAATCCGCCTTTGAGGAGTTCAATTAACTTTTCTTTAAAAGAAATACTGAAAGGTCAAGAGGACAAGAAGAATGTGCTCTTGATTAAATTTCACTTGGTTTGATGTATATTCCACTAAGGCTTGATCTAATAGTTTAACTAGATTAAGGAAAAAGGGCAGTTCCTGACCTTTAACCTTATACCAAGAAAGTTAGTCCAAAGCTGAGGAGTTTATCTGGTTCACTCGTGTTGTTTCTGTACATGACTCTAGCAGTTATTCATCGTTGCTATGACGATGTCAAAGCGAAGACTAATATTATGGCAAAATCAGTGGCGAGGAGCTTCGGCGAGCACGATGTATGTGATCGTGATGATGTTGGTTGTGATGGTGATGGTAGTGATGGTGGTTGTGGTTATGGTGGTGGTGATGGTGGTACTGGTGATACCGGAGGTGGTGTTGGTGATGGTGGTAACGGTGGTGATGGTGATAATATGGAATTTGAAGAAGAGGACACTATGAGAGCAGAGAAGGGAAGAGCATCATCGCTTCAAGAAGAACCGGAAGAATGTGCCGCTCTCGCGCAGCAATAAAAACATAATACAACTAATGCACTTTAGGGTCGAGGGGAAGTTCTAGTCTCTCTCACTCTGCCTCTCATACTCACCCTTTATCTTTCTCTTTCTCATCCCTTCTCTCTCTCTCTCTCTCTCTCTCTCTCTCTCTCTCTCTCTCTCTCTCTCTCTCTCTCTCTCTCTCTCTCTCTCTCTCTCTCTCTCCCCCTCCCTCTCCCTCTCTCTATCTCTCTTTCTCTCTCACTCTGTCTGTCTGTCTGTCTGTCTGTCTGTCTGTCTGTCTCTCTCTCTCTCTCTCTCTCTCTCTCTCTCTCTCTCTCTCTCTCTCTCTCTCTCTCTCTCTCTCTCTCTCTCTCTTTCTCTTTCTGTCTCTGTCTGTCTGTGTCTGTCTGTATCTGTCTGCCTATGTCCGTCTGTCTGCCTCCCCGCCGCTCTCTCTCTCTCTCTCTCTCTCTCTCCCTATCTTTCTCTTCCACCCGTCATATCTCCATCTTTCTCTGTCTCTCTCTGTCTACCCTCCCCTCTTGCTCTATCTCTTTCTCTCATTCTCTTCCCACCCCTCCTTTCTCCTACTTTCTTATTCATTAACTGTGTGTGGACACCTAAAAGTATTATTCTCAGGAGCGCTTCATGAGCTGCCAAATGTTGAAATTAATAAATGATGATGCCTTTAACGTCATCTTCACAGGTGTCCGCCAGACGAGTATATTCGTCCTCCTAGACCCTTGCCCAGGGTTGGCGAGTTACTTTTCAAGAATGAGGGGATGGCATCCAAAGTATACAGATGTATTAGTTACCTGTATTATCAATAATAAATTCAGTTCTATTCACGAAGATGCTATACAATGTTTAGTTTTCTTGAACGTGGTTTTTATGAAATATAAAATCTTCAAACTTGCAAAGGTAGTAATTTTTTATTGTAGACTTTGAAGAACTTTTTGAATATCATATTTTAATATAAAACTTGTATTTATTTATTTGCTTAATTCACTTACTCATAAATCTTTATTTTGAACGAGATGAACAATTTAATTGGATGCATTTATTGTATTATACATGTAAAAATGCATTTTAATTTTGCATTATAGTTACTTGGGGGTAATATTTAATGTGCATATTCACACATTGAACTGTATTACAAATGAATCTCCTCAATAGAGAGTCCAACCACCGCACATTGCGTCAATTACCTCGTTTAGGCTACTGTCTAGTTTTGGCCTTCTTTCAAGGCATAAATGACATTATCTGTTCGAGCCGAGGAGTCTGGTAACGCGACACAATTGTACCAGTTATAAGTTCAGGCGATAGTGCATACATACATTCATGATATGTGTGTATATCTATATATATATTTATGCATATGTACATGTATATGCACATGTATATGCATATATTCGTGCATATGTATATGTATATGTATATGTATCCTGTACTTCTGATATCACTTCACCGATAGCGGGTTCAAAGTGTACATGTATATATATATGTATATGTATATATAATTGATATATATATATATATATATATATATATATATATATATATAATGTGTGTGTGTATGTATATATATTTGATATCTATATGCATACGTTCATATGTATATTTATATGCATGTTCATATTCCATATGCATATTATCATAATAATGATAATCAAGATGGGTTGGTGAAAAAAATAACATAAACAGCAAAATCAAATAGCAAATAAAAAATATTACAGAGTCTCCAGCAGAAGTAACGAATAGAGAAATTATCTTGACAGGTATTCGGAAGTTTTGGCTACAGTGAAAGCCACTTAATGAAGCATACAGGAGCCATTGTGGCCGTGAATGGAGGCCCATCAATTATTAAAAACCCATCAAGTCCGACAAAACATCCACTTGAATAGTTTGTCAGGAGACACTCCATGGATCACAGCACGGCGCTGATGGATCTCGACTTGAACGATTTTATTCTTGTATTATGAAAAGACGAAGTAGAATATATTAAAAGAAAAGCCGGTGTACTAAGAATTAAAGATATTTGAGTGCATATAATGATACGAAAGACGTGAGAAGTACTGGGAGATGTCTCAAGCGAAATTTAAATCAAGGAATACACGACGTGTTGAATACTATGGTAGATTTAACAATATGGCTCATCATTCGTATGTGGTTTACAGACTACACATCAATAAACGGATGAGGATAAACCTGAAATAATCTTGGAAGGAAGGAAGGAAGGAGAGAAGGAAGGAAGGAAGGAAGGAAGGCAGGAAGGAAGGAAGGAAAGAAGGAAGCGCCCATCAACTTGTTTTACAAATATCATAGAAAAAAAGTATGTTTTCACGCTCTGCACCACTGTATGACACGTTAGTCATTGATCTTCAATACTGTCCAGACAAGTGAGCAGCTTCGCTATTCAGAGGAAATAATTAGCTGTAATCATCTCGTTAGTTTTGTTCGCAAGGGAATCTATAAGAGTACAGCGGCGCGAAACAAATCGGGTTATTCCCGTCCTTAGGTGAAGCAGAATCCCCACCGCATTTTCCGTTTCATTAACCTCCTCATTAGTGGCACGAAGATATAAACGAAGCGAAAAAAGAAAGACAGAAAAAACAAACAAACAAACGAGCGGTTAACTCTGGGTATTTGCGGAGTTTTCGTGTTAAAGAAATCACCAGGAGCACGCTCCTCTCACGTGCGTTAGTCGAGGTATACTTGATGGCTGTATGTACTGGAAAAGCTAGTTAAAATAAGTTGTTGACTCTCGGACTAAGAGTCTAACTTACAATTGATCTTTTCATGCAGCAAATCTCCATTCGTGTACACATTTGTACCAAAGCCATATGTCATTAATTCTATACGACTTATTTATTTGATTCGTTCATTCATACATTTATTTTCCCTTCTTTTATCTAGTTATTCATTATTTATTTATTTACTTATCTATTCATTTATCTATTTATTCATTTATTTTTGTTCATTTAATTATACATTTATTTATTCATAAATTTATTGTATATCTATTTCTCCATCACTTATCAATTTATTAGTTAGTGCTTATATTCACTAGAAAATTTATTTGTAAATATATAAACGTTTCATTAGTTTATTGTTACCTATTTACTTATGACGTAATTTATATATTTTCTATTTAGCCATGAATAACTGTATCATTTCTCTATCTGTATTATATATATATATATATATATATATATATATATAAATATATATATATATAATTATATATATATAAACATATATATATATATATATATATATATATATATATATATATATATATATGTATATATATATTCATATATATATGTATATATATATTAGGGTGCTTCTAAGAAATGAAAGTTTGATTTTTAATTTCTCCAGAGCGTCAATCAATTTTATTTAATGAAAAACTGATACAGAAAAAATGATTTTGAAATCAAATGATATTTAAAGGTCGCGCACTAAACTTCAATTGTTTATTTACCGTGCTTCAGTAAAATTGAACTGAACGACCAGCAATACTCAAACAAACGGCACCAAAGCTCATCAAACGATGAATTATTTCCTCCCAATGAGTTGGGATTTACAAATCCCAACACATAAATTTCAGCCTTCAATCTTTCTTCAAGGCAGCTGCTTTGGTCGAAGCGGGGAAAGATTTCCGGTGTGCTTCAACTACTTGAAGGACGAAGTGTTACTGCTCTTCGTTTCTCGTGAGTGAGGCATTGAATTCGGACATGAGCGCCACTCCTCGCTCCGCCAAGTCGTTGACCACCTTCAGAGATCCAACAAGGCATCGAGAATGGCGGTACTCTTCGTCTCCTGCCCACTCCCCAGGATCTTTCGCGAGAAAATCAGCTGACAGCTGGAGGCACTTGAAGAATGTCATTGTGACTGAGGTGACAAGATCCGAGAGGTCCTTCAAGCTGGCGGAGAGTGGCGGAAGCCCTTTCGGAGGGTCGTTCGGGGTTACCCTTTGAAGATTCGTCACCATTTTCTTCTTCTCTGCCACTGTGACTCGGTCGTCAAAGAAAGCAAAGGCAACAAGCACTTCCAACACGTACCACAAGTGGCGATTGAATGCGCTCGAAGCTGCCTTGCCAATGGCTTTGATGGGGAATGCCTCCAGGGCTTGAAGGAAGTCGAGATCGTTCTTCGGAGCGAAGACAGCGGAGGGGACCTCGAACCAGTACTTCACGTAAACTTTTGTGATAAAGATGGCCACTTCCTCCACATGGTTCCATGTCGCCTCGCTCCGTGACGGCCGCCGAGAAGGTCCAGGTCGATCATCGATGGGGGTACTGGGTTTTGAAGAAAACCACCTTGAGTGTGTAGATGGCACAAACCATCCATATCGCCTGATGGATTGCTCCAGGCTGCTTGAATCGGATCCCTCCCGGGAGATGATCACCGAGAAAAATTATGGTCAGCTGGAGGAGTTCCTTGTAATCATCCCTCGGTTGTTGCTGCTGGAGCTGAGTCTTGCAGAACAAGATTACCTCCTCCTTCCATCCTTCGACCAGAGGTCCCAACTTCTCATTTTGAACGCTCGTCGTGAATGAATTCTGGCCAATTCGGGGCCAGTAGTCACGGAACATGTCAATGCTCGGGGATGCGGAAGTTTCGAACATTCCGGACACCTTTTCCAAGGCGATTTCAGCCACATGATGCTAGCAAGCAAGATGAAGGAGATGCCGGCCGATTTTCTTCTCGAGGATGACACAGACCCCTCCTTTGTGGCCCGTGTTAGAGGCCGTTGTGTCAAAGCACAGCCCGCTGACTCGGTCTCTCACTCCCCATTCATCCACTGTCTCGAGAATCGCCGTGGCCATCACCGAAGCAGTCCCCGAACGAAGTTTCGGAATGGCAAGAAGCTTGACAACGTTGTCACCAGACACAAGGATAGGTAGTCGGTCGACGGTTTCCTTGCCGGGAAGGGAGAAGTCCTACATGATCTTTCCGTCCTAGTGGAGAACTAGAGGGACTTGTGGGTTGAAGGCCTTCTTCATTTCAGCGGCCAGGGCATCTCGGCACTTCATTCGAGCCCGCCGGATCCCACTGGGGCTGATGATGAGTTCCTCGACATCTCCTTCGAGGCGGCTGGAGGAGCAAATAATTTAACTTCGATGCGCGACCTTTTAATATACATCGATTGTAAAATGATTACATCTACGACGTTTTTTTGTTAAATGAAACATGCTAACACCCTGGAGCAAGAAGTCTTATTACTTTGAAATTTCGCCTATATACGATGGAAGCACCCTAATATACATATATATGTATATATACATATATATATATATATATATGTATGTATATATATGTATATATATATATATTATATAATGTTATATATATATATATGTTTATATATATATATATATATGTTTATATATATATATGTTTATATATATATATGTATATATATATATATATATGTTTATACATATGTATATATATATATATATGTTTTATATGTATATATATATATATTTATATGTATATATATATATATGTTTATATATATATGTTTATATATATATGTTTATATATATATATATATATATATATATATATATATATATATACATATATACATAATATGCGTACGTATATGTCTGTTCATCTAATACTATTTTATTAACTTGTTTGGTGTCACACAAACACAGATATACAAAGCACAGACACACACACACACACACACACACACACACACACACACACACACACACACACACACACACACACACACACACACACACACACACACACACACACACACACACACACACACACACACACACACACACACACACACACACACACACACACACACACAAGCGCTCACGCTCGTACATACTGTACATTCCGGTCAACAGTTCCCCTTTGGCAACATCCTCTCACTCTCTCTCTCTCTCTCCTCTACAGTTATTCCGCTTCGTGGCTGCCGCTCCGGTTCCCTGGGCATTCACTCCCCCCATATATGGCCATTTCCTCCTCCTACGCCCCTCGCCATCGCCCTCCCCTCCTAGGGGCCCCTCCACAACGGGCCCCCTTCAGAGAAGTCCCCGAGCTGCAGTCTCCCTGTACAAGGTCGTTGTTCACGCTGGGTTCCCCCTTCAAAAGCTTCATATTTCTCTGCAATTGTGCCCCCTTGTCGACAGATGCCCATCTCTGCTGCAGACCGAATTGCTGCTGGTCCTGCAGCTTCTGCTGGAAGGATTCTGCTGCTGGCCACATGGAGTCTGCCACTGTCTCGGTTTCCCTCTTGTCAGAGTCTCGTGAGAATCTAAGAATTGTGTTTGCTTTGCGAGAAATATTCTTGTTCTTTAAATGTCCAAGGAAGTTCCCTTAACTAAATGAAACCGCGTAATATATATTCTATCAATTAATTTATTGATTCTATTCATTTGTATATTCATTTGTCTATCTACGCAATTTATTATAGAATGTTTATCTGCAGAATTTATTACAGAATGTTTATCTACAGAATTCATTATAGGATATTTAACTTTTTATCTATTTATTAATTTATTTATTGTTTTCATGAAATCAAGTATTTGTTATTTATCTATTCATCATATAACTATGTACTTATTCATTCATTATTTCATTATCAAATAATTTATCTTATATTTATTTATACATCATGTATTTGTTTGATCTTATTTTACTTATTTTCCTTTTTGTGAAGATTTTCAGTTTTCCTGCATTCATTATCTCATGTTTTGCCATCCTAATCCCAAGATAGTTTTCGAGACATTGTTGTAATTTTTTGAATGTGGAATTTGGCCCACTTCAGCTGAATAAAATCGAATGGCATTAGTCATAGTAATCATAAGAGAGGGTCTTTGTAGTAAAGGTCTAAATTCTTCTCCTCTCTCTCTCTCTCTCTCTCTCTCTCTCTCTCTCTCTCTCTCTCTCTCTCTCTCTCTCTCTCTCTCTCTCTCTCTCTCTCTCTCTCTCTCTCTGTCTCTCTCTCTCTCTCTCTCCCCTTCACCCCAGTCCCTCCTGTTGGCACTGCCTAGCGTAGGCCTTAAGGTCTCTTGCTGTCTCTTTCATTCTTATGTTCTTATGCCCATGTCACACCTTTCACCTTAGATCCATTATTGCTAACTTACATAATCTACAAGTTTCATTCTTGTTGGCGTCAGACGATTTTATTCAATCAAAGGTGAAGACTCGCAACCCTAATTTGATCTCGAATTTGTTTCACCTAAATAAATCGTTTGACGCTAATGAGATCATAATAACTTAGGATTGATTTATTTGTTCTTGGATTTATTTGATTATTTATACATTTATTTGTTTATCAATTTCTTGATAAGTTTGTTCATCTATTATTTTTTAGCTTGTTTACATATTCCTTTTTCTATTTATTACTTTTTATGTATATTAGAAATTAATTTTTACTTTCTTATTTTTGCTTTATCTCCTTTAATTCTTTCGATCATGTTTACGTTTATATCATAGTTAGATTATTTTTAATTATAATTTCTATATTATTCTATCTTGTTTGATTAACTCTTTGTTTATTTTCTCACTGGCGATTGAACCATCTGTTGGTGACCATCATGAAATTGATTTTCACCAAAGAGATTCAAGATTGGTGTCGGTTCAAGCGACCTCAAGACCTTTAGAGTGCACACCCTCTGTCGCTAACCTGAATAAAGTCTCTCAAGGGCGTCGTCACAGGCTTCGTCCATTGATAACGTTAGGTTTCCTTCAACTGAGAGTCGTAGTAGAATAGAAGTCATAGTTTTTATCTAATTATTTGTTCACTTGTTTAGTAATGTTTATTTGTTTATTTGCTAGTTTGCTTTTTTGGCATATGTTTTTTATGCGTGTTCCTGTTTATTCGTTTGTGTTAATTATAAAAACTCTTGTCCATTTACCTGTTCATTTTATGTACCTGTTATCTATTTATTCGTTTATTTTGAGTGATTTGTTTATCCATTTGTTTGTTCATCTCTTTATTTGTTGACATTTATTACTATTTATTTCCATCTATCTATTTCTTTAGACGTTAATTTTTATTTTATTTTATTATTCATGGATTCATGTTTGTTAGGATATATTTCATCTTCTATCTTAAAGCATTCATCTTTATATATTTAATATAATCTATACTTATTTAGATCTATGTATATATTTAGCATTTATTTTTTATTAATTATTTATATATTTCACACTATATTTCTACCTTCATGTTTGTAGAGTTATCGATATTTATGTAGATCTACATATGTATTTATTTTTTATTTTTGTTTTATTTAATTACTTGCTTATGTAGATTGACAGATTTATTAAAAAAATAATTTTTTTGTATTTCTGCCCTTCACGCGTTCCGCTGGTTCGTATTTTCCTGCGGGGTTAGGTTGGGGGGTTGGGGTTGGGGTGGAGGGTTCTCGTCGTTTCTGGACCTTCCGAAGTTGTCTGCTTGGTCGAGCTGATGGACGGATCGTCGTCCGACGGCGATCGAGAGGCCGTGGGTAGCGGCTTCCTTCTTCACGCTTTCAAGTTTCTCCTGAGTTCTCTTCTTTCTTCGGCAGACTTCTCACATTAGCTTTCGCTCCAATCCCCAATCATTCCTCTCCCGCACCAACATCACTACTATCACCAACACTACCACCATTCCAACACCACCGTTTTCGTCTTCGACTTTTCCACCACTGTCACCATGCTCGTCCCTATTTCTTCATCTCTACTTTTAATTTTGTCTACTTGTCTATTTTCACCTTCCTCTACTACATCCAAAGTCGCCCCCACCTCTAGATTCATTTCCACCTTCACTTCACCTTAATTTACAATTTTACACACCCCTACCACTTTCACTCACACTTCCACTTTTGCCATTGATCCCACGTCCACCTCCACTTTCGCTTTCGCCTCCACTTCAACTTCCGATTCCCACTTTCACTATCACCACTATTTCCGTCGCGGCCGTCACCACTAGTATCACTACTGAAGCCTCCACTGACAACATCATTACCACCACAACCACCAATATCACCTTCACCACCAATGACAACCTCACCACCATCACCACTTCCTCCAATGTCCCTCCACCAATATCATCTTTGCCACCAATATCACCTCTACCACCACCACTACCACTACCACCACTACCACTACTACCACCACAACCACCACCACAACCACCACCACCACCACCACCGCCAGCATTACTACCACCGTCACCGCCACATACCACCAACATCACCCACCATCACCAACATCAACCTCACCATCACGATGACCACCACTGTAACCACCACCACGATGACCACCACCACCACCACCACCACCACCACCACCACCACCAACACCACCACCACCAACACCACCACCACCACCACCGAGAAAACCATCACTGACACCACCACTACTACTATCAACAATATGAACACCATCATCATCATCACCAACACCACCACTACTACTACCAACAATATGAACACCATCATCATCATCACCAACACCAACAAGATTACCACAACAAACACCATCACCATCAACATCGATAACCCTACCATCATCACCTCACCAGAACCTTACACACCACCACTACTACCACCACCACCACCACCACCACCACCACCACCACCACCACCACCACCACCACCACCACCACCACCACTACCACCACCACCACCTCCTCCTCACTACTGACAAAACAGTAGCCTCAACTAGCAACCGTACATTCTGTTTTCTATTTATTTATACATGTTTATATTTCTGTTTGTATTGCACTCTGAGCGATTCAAGTTTTTCGGCCCTAGATGCAGTGCCTCTCTACCCCCACCCCTAATCTCCTCCTAGCCAAGCACTGACAGGCCACCTAGCACGAATTCTAACATTCTCTAGTCCGACCTCTGCCACCCGCCCGACGCTCACTCCCGGCAGACACCTCCGCCCCTACCGGCAGACACCTCCGCCCCCTACCACCTGATCTGCGATGTCCGCTACTTCGTTTACGGTCAAGAGTACAGACGTATTTGCTTCACTGACCTCTCCCTCGCCTTCTCTAGTATTACTCCCGGCTCTCTCCATTTCTACGAACGACCCCGCCGTCGCCGGCCAGTCCATCGAGGCCCCAAATGCCAAACGGAAGAAAGGGAAAATGGGAGGAGTTTTCTCGCTACTGTTGAAAGCCAGTGAAGCAGAGGGAGAAGCGAACACAAAATTTCGAGAAGGAGAGCGGATAGAGTGCTTAGGTCAAGTTCAGAATAGCATTTCTTTTCTCCTTAATAGATAGTCCTATTCCTAAAATTGAAGGTTTGAGGCGTATCACGATACATTGTTTAACTAAGTACAAGATGAATAGTATATATACTGTATATAGTGTCCACTGTATATATATATATATATATATATATATATATATATATATATATATAATATTCAAAACTTATCATTTTATTTATTCATACCCACATATGTATACATATGTGTATGTGTATGTTCATGCGAATATGTGTGAGCATATGCATGTCTGTTTATGTGTATGTATATATATATATATAATGTGTGTGTGTGTGTGTATTCAGTTGGTCTTTTGGATCACGTGTTCGACTCGTGATCGACAGCTATTTCCCTCCTGGAAGAGAGCTCAGAGCTCGTAGGTCCGATCTATGGGTAATGCTATGACCTTTCACACACACACACACCCAACTCCCCGCCCACGAGAGTCAGAGTAACGACCCGAAGCGCAGCTGTACCGAAATTAATTTCGGCCCTGGGCAGGAT
>NC_134790.1:2876236-2878736 GCF_046742065.1 Oratosquilla oratoria
CACTGAGATTATTACGCATATTATTATGTTTCTTAAATTTTTTTTCCTATTTTATTGGAAGATATTTTTGCTATATTTATTCCACCTTTTGACAAATAATCATCAATAGCTATGGTGTTTATAGAATTAGGGACAGAAATAAAATGAGACTTATCCTTTCCCGTGGTTCGGACGTTTGAGCCATCGTAGATCTTCTTGGCTTTCCTCGTTGTCCTGGTGATCAAACCTCCGGGGTATTTCAGCTTCCTAAAGGTATTCTTGATGTAAGTAAGTTCATCCTCTAGGAATTCTTCACTGCAGATACGAAAAGCTCTGAGAAAGAAACCTATTAGAACACCCGTTTTAACACGTCTGCTGTGTGCTGAAAAATAATGGACAAAGTCGTCCCTATTGGTGGGTTTCCTGTACACCGAGAAACTTACCTGTTGAGAACCTCTGTGTATCAACGTGTCTAAAAATGGTAAATTACATTCTTTTTCTAGTTCAACTGTGAATTGAATGTCTTTATTCACAGCGTTGAGTCTTCTCAACTTATTTTCTATATTAGTTCTTTTTGGCATCACCACGATTATGTCATCCACGTACCTTAACCAAGTGGTACCTCTTCCCATGATGTTGATGTATTTGTCCATTTCTATTACTTCCATGAATAAACATGCCATGACAGCAGATAATGGACTCCCCATTGCGAGACCTCTAATCTGTTTAAATTCAATGTTGTTAAACATAAAATAACCAAATTTGACACACATGGAAATAAGTTTTATATAATCAGATCTTGGGACTGGAAGGATATCATCATCGATATCTGTTGTTACTTTTTTCACTGCTTCTAGGGCATCAAAAACAGAAACATTTGTGAATAACGCTGTTATATCGAAGCTTGCCAACTTTTTATCACTTACATTCAGATCCTTAAGTCTCTGGATCAGGTCGGAAGAATTTCTTAAATGGGCCCCGCTGATGGAACCGATGACGTTTGAAAGGGGTTTTGCCAGACATTTCGCTAGTCTGTGCGGAGCGCTACCAATCCCTGAAGTTATGGGCCTCATGGGGATATTTACCTTATGTACTTTAGGAAGACCGTGCATTAACGGGGGTTTTGGAGCTTCTTCTAGTAATCCTAACAACTTTTTTCCCGGCAACGCTGATATAGAATCAGCAAGATTCAATACAGAAGCGAGAAAAATCCTACGTAAATCAACCAGGGGAAAAAAGTTGTTAGGATTACTAGAAGAAGCTCCAAAACCCCCGTTAATGCACGGTCTTCCTAAAGTACATAAGGTAAATATCCCCATGAGGCCCATAACTTCAGGGATTGGTAGCGCTCCGCACAGACTAGCGAAATGTCTGGCAAAACCCCTTTCAAACGTCATCGGTTCCATCAGCGGGGCCCATTTAAGAAATTCTTCCGACCTGATCCAGAGACTTAAGGATCTGAATGTAAGTGATAAAAAGTTGGCAAGCTTCGATATAACAGCGTTATTCACAAATGTTTCTGTTTTTGATGCCCTAGAAGCAGTGAAAAAAGTAACAACAGATATCGATGATGATATCCATCCAGTCCCAAGATCTGATTATATAAAACTTATTTCCATGTGTGTCAAATTTGGTTATTTTATGTTTAACAACATTGAATTTAAACAGATTAGAGGTCTCGCAATGGGGAGTCCATTATCTGCTGTCATGGCATGTTTATTCATGGAAGTAATAGAAATGGACAAATACATCAACATCATGGGAAGAGGTACCACTTGGTTAAGGTACGTGGATGACATAATCGTGGTGATGCCAAAAAGAACTAATATAGAAAATAAGTTGAGAAGACTCAACGCTGTGAATAAAGACATTCAATTCACAGTTGAACTAGAAAAAGAATGTAATTTACCATTTTTAGACACGTTGATACACAGAGGTTCTCAACAGGTAAGTTTCTCGGTGTACAGGAAACCCACCAATAGGGACGACTTTGTCCATTATTTTTCAGCACACAGCAGACGTGTTAAAACGGGTGTTCTAATAGGTTTCTTTCTCAGAGCTTTTCGTATCTGCAGTGAAGAATTCCTAGAGGATGAACTTACTTACATCAAGAATACCTTTAGGAAGCTGAAATACCCCGGAGGTTTGATCACCAGGACAACGAGGAAAGCCAAGAAGATCTACGATGGCTCAAACGTCCGAACCACGGGAAAGGATAAGTCTCATTTTATTTCTGTCCCTAATTCTATAAACACCATAGCTATTGATGATTATTTGTCAAAAGGTGGAATAAATATAGCAAAAATATCTTCCAATAAAATAGGAAAAATATTTAAGAAACATAATAATATGCGTAATAATCTCAGTGTCATTTACCGTATTCCATGCAACGGTTGTCCATCATCTTATTTCGGTGAGTCAGGTCGAGGGTTCAATAAACGCTTGAATGAGCACAAAAACGATCTCAGGGCTCATAGAACATCTAACTCCCTGGTTCGTCACCTGGACAAATGTGGACATC
>NC_134790.1:2886236-2888736 GCF_046742065.1 Oratosquilla oratoria
TAAGACATCTCACCTCTCACCCGCTCCCCAGGTAGCGGCACATGTATTTTTAGTTATGTGATTGTAATGAGCTTTCCTAATGTTCCTTTTTATATATCTAGAATCCTGTATCAAAATTATATATTCATATGAAAATGTAACAAGATTGACGACCTGTTAGTAAGTCCAAAAATTTACTCTCATCGCCCCCATGCCTCACACTTTCAAAAAAAGAAAAGAAAAAATCTAAGTTGGGATGAGAAACGCCTTTTTAGAAGGAATTAAGGTCTTTAGAAAAATATCATCAACGCTGAAATTTCCGTCGCATTTAATTCTACATGCATTAGAGAAAAATTACTATTAAGTACACACACACACACACACACACACACACACACACACACACACACACACACACACACACACACACACACACACACACACACACACATATATATATATATATATATATATAAAGCCAGCTTTTCTGTAGACCAAATGGCCTTCTGCCGGACTGCTCTTCTATTGTATTCCATTGAAAGAAGATTACGAAGTCCAGCGAGGCTTCAGCGGACGGGCGAGACAAGCGAGACGCCTGGCGAGCAACTTACGAGCGGGGAAGTGTCAAAGGGCAGCGGCTATGGCAAGATTTACGAGCTCGACGACGGGAACATTGTCCGACTCGCCGGAGCAGCGGCAGACACGAGAACAAATTCAAAGAAGGATCCGGAGACTGAACGGAAGCGGGAGGGGACGGAGGTTGGGGACGGAGGAGGAGGGGCCGGGGGGAATGGGGGGGTTGAGGGAGGGGGTGGGAGATGGTGAAGGAGAAGAGGAGGAGCATGTTGAGAAGGACAAGGAGGAGGAAACGAAGAAGTAGAAGTTGGAAGGGGTGGAACAGGAGTGGCAGGAGAAGGAGGAGAAGGAAAAGGGAGGGAGGGAAGAAGCATGTCGAGAAGGACAAGGAGAAGGAATCGAAGAAGTGGAAGTTGAAAAAGGTGGAAGATTGGAGCAGGAGAAGGAAAAAATGAAGATGAGGCGAAGAATATGGAAATGGAATAAGAGAAAGAGGGGAAAATGAAATTGAAAAGAGAAGGGAATTAGAAGGTGAAGGAGGAGGAAGACGAACAGAAGAGGAGAACAAGGCAAAGGAAAAGGAACAGCATGAAAGGAAGGAGGAAGAAAATGGTAAAGAAAGAATTGTAAGAAAGAAGGAAGATAATGAGAAGGAGGAGGTTAATGTGGAGGCGAATAAGTAAGAAGTAACAAGAAAGAGGAAGAAAAGAAAGAAGTAGGAAGGGTATGGGGAGAGAGTAAAGGAGAAGGAGAAGAAAAGGATGGTAAGGAGTAGGTTGAGGTGGAGGAGAAGAAATTAAACATAAGATGAATGAGGAGAAGAATAAGAAGAAAAGAATGGAGGAGAAGATAAAGGAGAAAGAGAAGGATGAGGAGAAGAAATTAGACGTAAGATAAATGAGGAGAAGGAAGAGGAAGAAGGAAAGGAGGAGAACGTAAAGGAGAAAGAGAAGGAGGAGGAGAAGAAATTAGACGTAAGATAAATGAGGAGAAGAATAAGAAGAAAAGAATGGAAGAGAAGATAAAGGAGAAAGAGAAGGATGAGGAGAAGAAATTAAACATAAGATGAATGAGGAGAAGAATAAGAAAGAAAGAATGGAGGAGAAGATAAAGGAGAAAGAGAAGGATGAGGAGAAGAAATTAGACGTAAGATAAATGAGGAGAAGGAAGAGAAAGAAGGAAAGGAGGAGAACGTAAAGGAGAAAGAGAAGGAGGAGGAGAAGTAAGGTGAGGATGAGAAATAGGATGAGGGCAAGCGAGAAAAAAGTGTTCAGAGAGCTCTTCATTGCATCAGCAGCTGTGAACAGCTGCTATTTGAATCCAGCTGCACTGGGCCATATTTTGACCTGAGCACCTTCAACCCTTCAACCCATTAGCTGGACAAAGAGTCTTCCTTCAGTTGAATATAACTGACTTGTGTCAATCAAGACGAGCCTACAAGTCTTAACGCTAAAGATAGGTTTCCTTTCTCAAAGCAAATCCCATACAAAGGCAGGAAATTCAGATCTACTTATCGTGTATAGCAGAGAAAACACAAAAATTTCTTTGACCGAAAGATAAAATCTGAAAGATGTGTTTAGTAACTAATATCAGATAATCCTTAACCAATTACTTGAAGCCCCTGGGAATAGATGGGTTGAAATTGTCCCATGGAACTTCTAAGTGGTGGAGTTAACTTCAACTTTGATCAGAAACCTGAAGATTTTAATCTTCTAAGTGGCTGCTTGCCCGATTTAAGCCGTTAAAGAAACTCGGAAACCTAGACACAAACGTACAATGTTGCTAATGAAGAAAAACGTGGAGTTTTGTTGGGTCTGGCTGTAGACGGGAGACAAAAGCTTCTACATGTACCTCCAGCTGAAAGATATTGTAAAAACTGGGAAGATGGAGAACTACAAGAGTGAACACATATAGACTGATAATGTGTGTGTGTGTGTGTGTGTGT
>NC_134790.1:2901236-2911236 GCF_046742065.1 Oratosquilla oratoria
ATATAATAAAAATAAACAGAAATAACTAAATAAATAGACAAATGAATGAATAGTTAAATAGATAAATAGAATATATTTTATCATCATCTTTGCCCATTTTGTGACCGAGGGTGTAATAAACAACGCATCAAGTTGAAATGATACAACTAAAAAATCACCATTCTATTCCCACAAAGTGGGAAGTGAAAAACCCCTGCTTGGCCGAGCTCTGTCAGTTGCGCGAAACCGCCAAGTCTGCCAGAAATCAAAGCAAGAAACAGGCAGCGAGTTTCGGGAATCGAACTCGCGACCACCGGCTTGCGAGTTCTACACGGTATCCACTAAAAATACGTCACGTAGCGGCTAACTGGCACAGCCATTTCTCCACCTGCATTCGTATTGTAAAAGTGTGTCCAATCACTTAGCAAAGTAATTATTTATTTTGTGCCTATTGTGAATCTCTCGCATTAGAATTTAATTAATGGTGGTCTGTGTTGTTAGTTCATTTGTGTGTTCTACTTATGAATCAATTTAGATCTGATTGATTTTTTTTATGGTACGGGACCTCGAAGTGGTCCTCAATCAATCAGTCAAATAAATAAATAAACAAATAAAATAATCTAATAGATAAAATAAATATATAAATTAATAAATAGATAAAAGGAAGAACACCTAGCGTGATGGTAACTAAAATAATATTTTACAAATCTCACGTCTGGAAGAAGATGATCGAAATTGGAATGACCCTTCTCCTCGCGCCATGGAAAAGAATAAAATTGCCTGGTGGCGATTAAAGAAATTGTGGCACTTATCACGGATCTGGTTGATTAAGAAGATAAACAATAAGTCTACATAAGAATTATCGGAATTCAATAGTGATGTTATCATTCCATTCCTTATCGGGTGTGCATTATCATTTTATTATGGCTTCCCACAATCGAAATGTTCTACAAAATAGATAGATAAATAAATAGATTAATGAATGAATAAAAAACGGCTGAATGAAAATATTTTATCTATTAAGAAAATCAGAAAATACTTTATGCTGCACAATCGAAACATTTGAACTCAAAGTTTGTATCTTGGATCAGGAGTAAAGGATCATATTCTTAAACGACATTTGGAGGACCCAAAACCGTAGGAATAAACAAGTGTGGCCTATATGTCCACTTGGCATACAATTGTCGATCACAAAATATCATCTAAGAATACGGCTGGCGATGCTTCGTTCTATGAATACAAATCATCTTACATGAGCCAGGTTTATGCATTAGAAATGTGCAGTAGACGCAACACAAGAAATGTATCTGGAATCATAGAACAAGATTCAACCTTTTCAGTACTGGATATTCCTTCGATAGAAATCATCCAGTGGTTGATAAATGTAACTTGCAAATCGTTGCTGTTATTGTTGTTGTCGTCGTTGTTGTTGTTTTTGTCGTTGTCGTCGTTGTCGTTGTTGTTGTTGCTGTTCCACTGGATAATGAAACCGAAGATAAAGAAGAAACAGATCGATTCCACAGCGTTCTGACAGATAACCTACACCCCGGATATGTTGTGTTCGTGTTTCTGTGAATTGCTGCCAGTGGTGAATAGTCACCCTGTATGTACTTGATCGTTTGTGAAGCAAATTGATTAAAGTACTTAAGGGATTTCTCAAGGTAATATAATCCATTCCACTCATGAAGACTTCCCTCATTAATGAGGTGACACATTCATTTTATTCTGGCTGACGCCAGTCTGTTTTATTCAGTTGCGTGTGACCTTTTTGGTCAGGCTTTGGAGACTAAGTCATCACGACATTTTGTGTCAGACTTTTCCTTTCCTTTCTCTTTACCGCCAGGATATTTCATTCAGATGTATGAGACATGAAACTAAAAGTTATCTAACGGTATATGGCGTAAAGCCCTGAGAATCAAGAAATATTTGAATACTTCTATAAAAAGAATGAAGACAGGTAACCTTCCAGTGATACGTGGAGTAAAGGAACAATATTATTATACATCAGAAAGTATCCTATCGTATCTCCTTTTTTATATATTTAGATGATAAAAAGTTTCCAAAAGTATATGCTGACATTCAACTCCTACTAAAAATTCAGGATAATAATAAAAAACATGTTCAAAATATAAAAGTGGTCCTTTCGTCAGGGCTCTTCGCTGCTGTCGAGGCCATCACCTGTGCCCCGTGTACTTAGAGAGCCAATAATAGTGTCAGGCACCAGTAACGATCATGGACGAAACAAATAAAAGATAATTATGAATAAAAAACAACTAACAACAACAACAACGCGTAACTCAAAACGGATCATAATCGGTCAAGTAAAGAAGTGGGACTGGCTGTTTCGTCGTAGACCACAGTAACTTTTAGAATAAATTCAATTAAGTACATTCAAACCAATGCATTTCTAAAAAAAAATTTTGAAGCACATGTAACATTTGTGAATGTCCATGTGGAGTAAATATCAAGTTGTTTTGGACGCGTTTCGTAGTTTTCATGATTATGAAATTGTTGTCGTTATTATTGTTGTTTTTATTTTTGTTATTGTTATTGTTGTCATCATTATTGTTTTGTTATTGCTATTGTTATTGTTATTGTTATTGCTGTTATTGTTATTGTAATTGTTGTTATTGTAATTATTATTGTTATCATTATTGTTATTGTTATTTTTGTTCGTAGAAGTACTAGTAGGATTAACCCTTCTTGAAAACCATTTAGAAGAGCTTAGAATACATCTAGTTGTGACCAAAACCACCCCCTTTCGTTTATGTGCGCGAAAAGCTTGGGCAAGTAGCAATCACTGGTGGTCGGGGGTGTGTGAAGCCAAGACCAACATAGATACGAGCCGAGATCGAAGCCCAACGCCTAACAGCAGGGCTATATCCCTTTAACCCATCCGTATTCATCAGGACCATGAGATTCAGTGGCCCTGCTGTCGACCTCCTGTTTCACATTATCTGAGAAAGTGTTATTTAGAGTCTTCCAGATACCACAATTTATTTCCCTCCCGGTTCTCAGCATTTTCAGGAACGGCCCCGTCTCCCATTGTGGAATCATTTGGATGCTGTAGTAGCGCTCTACATCCATTCATTTTCGTAGTCTAACCTAACGGCAGCTACATGGGACATTCCAGCAGAGTTGCTTTTATTTCCTGGTGTTCTTAACATTGTTTATCCGTAGACCTATTGTTTTGTTGTTATTGATACTATTGTTATTATTGGGATTGTTGTTATTACTGTTATTTTTATTATCATTGTTGTGGTCCTTGTTGGTTTTGTTATCGTTGTTAATATTACTATCACTATGATTATCATTATCGTCGTTGTTGTTGTTAATGTTGTTGTTGATGTTATTGTTAGTATTGCTGTTGTTATTACTATCTTCTTTGCTTCCTTGGAACAAAAGTTTGAATACTAATTCTTTCTCAACATCTTCCCCTTCTGCTTTATATTTCTTATACAGTTGTGTCTCCTGGTATGCCTCGTTATTTTCCCATCTGTTATTTATTCCTAATCTACACACTCACACACACACACGTACACGCACACACACACACACACACACACACACACACACACACACACACAAACACACACACACACACATATATATATATATATATATATATATATATATATATATATATATATATATATTAGGAAAATATAATGTAGAAGCACATTTGTAAAATAAGACTTATTGACCCACTGTCCGGGAATGAGATAAGATGGACAGAAAATATGTATATTTCGGCCATTATATGCTGAAGACCACAGATAGGGGTTGAAATATACAGAATTTTTGTCCATCTTATCTCATTCTCCGACAGTGGGTCAATATATATATGCAGAAACCATAGGGAAATAAAGTTCGGAATACTAAACGTTTTCGTCTATTACGACATCCTCAGAGTACAAGAAAGAGAAATAGAACACAATATTTATACAGAAATAAGAAAACTGGGGAAGGTTACAGCCACATAAAACCTTCAGACTATATACATACACACACATTCATATACACATGGAAATAATAATAGTAATAATAAAACAATAAAACAGCAATGACAAAAGAGCACAACCATGTGGCCGAAAAGTCCACAGGGACATCTGGCACAATTAGGAGTCATGGTACTGCTTTATTATCCTATTAATGATGAAATGATCTAGTTTAAATAAACCTAAACTCAAGTTGATGTTATTATCAAAATTGCTCTTTATAAAACTGGATTCAATGATGTTCCTTTTTAAAACAGAATAGAAAAAATAACATTGTCCCAGTCAATGCTATGGTTTGTGTCCCTTACATGGACAAAAACCCCACTAGACATTTGGCCCGTCCTTATACTATATCTATGTTGATTCATCCTTATATTTAATTCTTTACCAGTTTGGCCAATGTAACAAGAGCTACAGTGTTTACAGGGAATACTATAGACACATCCTACATTATTGCAAGGGGAATTTTTAATGAGGAGTTCTTTGATGGTACTGTTTTTGAAAATAACATTGATATTGAACTCCTTAAGGATGCGAGGAAGTCTTACAAGATTTTCATGAAAGGGAAGAACTAAAAGATTTTCCTTGCAAAAAGTATCTTTTTTGGATGTATTAAAATAAGACTTCCTGGCCCTGTATTGTGCTTTATCTATAACATATTTAGGATATATCAAGCCGATGCAATGTCATATATTTTTCTTATTTCTTGGTCTAAAAATTCTGGACTACAAATTCTATAAGCTCTTAAAACATGGATGAAAAAACAGAAACCTTAGTATCAATATGATATGCAGAATAGAAATGGACATATGAGAATACATTGGTTGGCTTCCTAAAAATGTCAAACCTAAAACATCTATCTTTTCTAATAATAGAAACATCTAAAAAGGGGCAATTTTTTTATCATGTTCTGCCTCCGTTTTAAATTTGATAGAAGACACTAAATAATTCAACTTAATAAGAAACTTTCCCAAATTAAGTTCAGTGGGCCAAATTCATAAAATGTCATCGACATATCTATACCAGATGACTTTACGGGGGGAGAATACAAAGTAACAATTCTTTTTCAAAGAACTCTATAATTATACAAATTACTTAAAACTGAATATAAGGGGTTCCCCATAGCCATACTAAAATTTTGAACATAAAGTTCATCATTAAAAACAAATTTAGAGTCAACCACACAAAGTTTAATCAAATTTATAATAGTGTCTACCTTTAGACATTATTATCAATTTGATTAAACTTTGTGCGGTTGACTTTCAATTTGTATGTATAAAGTCTGGAGGTTTTATGTGGTTCTAACCTTATATATATATTATATATATATATATATATATATATATATATATATATATATATATATAATTGCAAAAAAAAATCACAAAAACGCGTGACTAAATGATTATGCAGAAACCACAGGGAAATAAAGATCAAAATATTAAACGTTTTCGTCTATTACAACATCCTCAGAGTACAAGAAAGAAAAAAAGAACATAATATTTATACAGAAATTTTCTGCATACAAATTTAAGTCAACCGCACAAAGTTTAATCAAATTGATAATAATTTTTAAAGGTAGACACTATTATATATGTACATATATGTATATATACTGTATATATATGTATATATACATGGTATGTATATATATATAATATATATATATATATATATATATATATATATATATATATATATATATTCAGCCTTTTTTTGGGTTTCAAATTTCTGATCTCTTCTTACAAAAGAATCTGTCGAATTGGAAACTTTGACCGAATTTTCTTTTCTTATGCGGGTCTTCGCCCAAAGGGGAGGGGAGGAAAGCCATCTCGCATTTCTCCTTTCTTTTTTCTCTTTGTTTTTCTTTCACTTCCTGTTTCACCTTTTTCTTATTCCTCTGCTTATTTTTCTCCTGCTTCTTCCTCTTCCTCTTCCTTTTCTTTTTCTTGTTCCTCCTCTTTTTTTTCTTATTTTTTTTTTTATTCAACTTCGTCTCTTTTTTTCTCCGGTTCCTATTCCCCTTCTTCGTTTTGTTCCTCTTCTTTTCTCTCCTATTCCGCTTTATTATGATTTTTTTTCTTTTGTTCGTAATCCTGTTTTACTTATTGCTTATGTTATTGTTTTTTTTGTTCTCGATCACTTCTGTTTTATTTCTCTTCGTTTTATTGTCTCTTTGTTCATGTTCATTTTGTCTTCGTTCCTCTTTTTTGTTCTTTGTTCTCTTTTATTTTGTTTTTGCTTCTCCTGTTCTTGCTCCTACTGTTCTTGTTCCTAATGTTCTTGTTCCTCATGGCCGCGTTCCTTTTTCTTAATTTTCTTGTTCATCTTTTTCTTTTCATTCTGTTCTTGTTACTTCTGTCAGAGTTGTTCATTCTATTCCTATTCATGTTCTTATTTTTGTTCTCGGTGTGTTGTTCATGTTCCTCTTGTTCTTGTCTCTTTTGTTCATGTTTACTTAGTTCCTAACCTTCATATCCCTCTTGTTCTTGTTCTTCTTGTCTTTGTTTATCTTGTTCTTTTTTCACGTGTTCGTGTTGGATTTGTTTATGTTTGTGTTGTTCTTGTTCTTTGTGTTTTTATTCCATTTTCCCTTGTTGTTCTTGTTCATCTTGTTCTTTTGAATGGTTCTCTTAGTTCATTCTTATTCATTTTTTTATGTTTGGGGTCCGTTTTCCTTATTTTTCCCATTTCTTTCCTTCTTTTCCTTCTGTTCTTTTTCTTCTGATACCTTTTGTTTATTTTCTCTTTTCTCTTTTCTCTTGTTGTTTCTCTTCATTTTCAGGCTCCTCTTCTTTATTCTCTTCTTCCTCCCCTTGTTTGTCTTTTTCCATTTGTTATTTCTCTTCTTTCTCCTGTTCCCCTTCTTCTTTTTCTTCCTCCCCTTCTTCTCTCTCTTCTTTCTCTTATTCCTCTTCTTCATCATTTTATCCCCCTCCTTATTCCTCTTTTTTCTTTTGTTATTTCTCTTTTTTCTCCGGTTTCCCTTCTTCTTTCTCCTCATCCTCTTCTTGTTTATCTTCTTTCTGTCGTCATTTCTCATTTTAATTTTCTTCTTTTTCTCTTTTTCTTTCTTGTTCCTCTCGTTCTTGTTGCCAAAGTGTGGAATTGCTTTTAGCTAAACAAGATCTTTCGGGATGGTCATGAATAAAACTGTACAAGTGAGATTTTTTTTTATATTTGAGAAAGTTTTTCCTTTTTTTTTTATATCTATTTCACTTTAGTCTATCTACTAGCTAGGCTAGACCACCCGCACGCGCGGGATAGGTTCGTATGGGAGGGGAAGAATGTCTGCAAGAAAATGAAATTGAAGTAGTGCATAAAAGATGGACATTGCTTAGTTATAGGCTATAACTCTCTTAGTTGAGTAAAATCACCTATTGTTAGCTATAGCAAAATTCTTATATACAAAAAATATATAAAGTTTTAATAAAATATGTAGCGCGTTGGTTTGCGATCCAGCTTTGCAGCAAAGAAGACCCGAATTCGGTCTCGATTCTTATCAGCTGGTGGTAACTACCACTTAACCTGACCGTCCTAACACAAAGGGTAAAGGTGAAGGCCTTTGCCACAGCTGATTACTTCTTGGCGTAGGTCTCTCACTCTGGAAAAGTTGGTCTTCAGTCTTGGTGACACATCAATAGGATCATGTAAACCCGGGACGGAAGTAAGGGGCAGGTGTGGTGGGGGGCAGGGGGGAGGGAGGGGTCAGAAGGGGTGGGAGGGGGTCAGGAGAGGGGTGAAAGGAGGGGTGAGAGTGGTATACAATTTTTTTTTTTTTTTTTTTTTTTTTTTTTTTGTAAGGCTATCGACCCATTAGGGAGTCATTAAGCCTGGTATGAAGATGTTCAGTCTCTACGTTCTTTTGTTCTCTGTCTGTTTTACGAGAGGTGGGAAGGAGTTAAGAGAGGTGGGAGGTGGGTAGGAAGGGTGAGAGGAGATTTGAAAGAGTGGGAGTTAGAAAGGGTGGGAGAGGGGTGGAAGGAGGATTGAGAGCGTTATAGGAGGTGTGGGAGGGGGTAAGAGGAGTGGGAGGGTTGGGAGGAGGGTAGGAAGGGTGATATAGGGTTTGGAGGGGTGGAAGGGGTTTGGGAAAGGCGTAGGAGGGGCGGGAGGGGGAGTTAAGAGGAGTGGGAGTGATAGAAGGGGGTTAAAAGGGGATAAGAGGGGTGGGAGGGGGTTAGGAAGGGTGGGAGGGGGTTAGGAAGGGTGGGAGCGGGTTAGGAGGGGTTGTAGGGGCTTAGAAAGGGAGGGAGAAGAGGAGGAGGAATGGGAAGGCGGATAGGAAGAAGGGTAGTAAAATGGAATTATAAAGTCAGTCACAGCGTTCTGAAAGGCTGAGAAATACGCTGGAAAAGGATTTTGATTCTTCGTCACTCTTTTATTTATTTTTTTCTCATATAATTTATGACTCGGATTCTTGTGAGCGGGGCGGGGGGGTTGGTGGTGGGTTGTTGGCTGGTATCGAAATGCACCTTCGCACTTGAAGTTCGATTTTGGTGAGATACTTTTTTTTTTCCGTCCTTTTCTGAGAAGAGAATTCCCTACACATTGATTCCCGTGCTTCATCACCCCACCTACACATATTTGTTAATTTACCTATTCATCTATTAATTTATTTTATCTACTTATTTATATATTGATTTAGCTATTTATCTATTTATTCTTTCATTCACTCATTCCTCTATTTATCTATTTATGTATTAATTTATTTCTTCATTCATTTATTTATCTATTTATTCATTTGATTTTTTATTCATTCACTTATTCACTCACTCATTAACTCACTCGTTCATTAATTCATTCATTTGTTTATTCATTCATTCGTTTATTCATTCATTTATTCATTCATTCATTCATTCATTCATTCATTCATTCATTCATTCATTCATTCATCCGTTCATTCATTCATTCATTCATTCATTCATTCATTCATTCATTCATTCATTCATTCATTCATTCATTCATTCATTCATTCATTCATTCATGCACTAGTTTATTCATTCATTCATCCATCCATTTATCCATTCATTCATTCATTCATTCATTCATTCATTCATTCATTCATTCATTCATGAACTAATTTATTCATTCACTCATTTATTCATTCATCCATCCATTCATTCATTCATTCATTCATTCATTCATTCACTCATTCATTCATTCACTTATTAATCTGTTTATTCACTTATTTATCTAGCTATATATCTATTTAACAAACTATATATCTATTTATCCATCTATACATCTATTTATCAATATATATATCTATTCATCAATTTATTTACCTATTCATTTATTTAATCATTTACTTACCTATTTACCTGTCTGTCTGTCTGTCTGCCTATTTATTTACTTTTTGTTATATTTTGATACACCCACTTGGTTTAAAAAAAAAAAAAAAAAAACAGGCCGAATCTGACGAAGAAGTGTAAGTCATGGAGAGACTGTTTAGTTCGGGAAATCGTTCTTGCAAGAGTACAAACATTTATCATTCCCTTGTGCCTCTGACCTTAGAATATGTCCGACACTTCTTCCCCCAAGACGTCTTTGTAAACGTGATATGCTTTCGAAAAATTATGTAACTCCTTGGCGTCTGGATCTCTTTTATCTTAACTCAATTAATACGAAATCTGTCCCTTGGTTGAATATAATCGCTTGGCGCCAACCAGAAAGTAATTATTTTCTGGCTGGCGACAGAATTATAATTGACATTGTCATGATGGGGTTCTATATATTTCTATTGATTAATTTTTTAATTATTCTGTGGTGATGTCTGTTTTCGTAATGTTTCTGATCTTGAGTGCCATCATTGTCTTGACTATAAATTTCCTCAAGATTATTTGAATGCTTGAGGTCCTCCTTAAACGCGAGTAAATTGTCACGTTAGGTCACAGACAAACTGAATGGGTATTCCTGAACTGAATAGAATCTCTTGGTGACAGACAGACTGAAATATCGAAAGTGTGACCTGTGTTTACATGTGTAGATAGCGATATCCATAACCTTTCGTGCTCCGAGAT
>NC_134790.1:2931236-2936236 GCF_046742065.1 Oratosquilla oratoria
TATATATGTGTGCGTGCGTGTGCGTGTATGTATTTATATATATATGTATATATATGTATAAGTATATATGTATATATATAAGTATATATATATGTATGTATATATATGTATATATATATGTATATATATACACATGTATATATATATGTATATATATATACATTATACATATATATACATATATATATACATACAGTATATATATATATATATATATTTATATATATATATATATATTTATATATATATATATATATATATATATATATATATATATATATATATATTATATACCTTATATGTATAAGTAGGCAGGAGATTCTCTCTTAAACAAATAGAGTTAAATGTGATTGCCAGTTGTGCTTTTTGTATATATTTTTTAAAGATATTCTCTTCGTGTCTTAAGGTAGTCTTATTGTCTCTATGTAAGTATAAATAAATAAATAAACCACTGAAGTGATGGGTAATATAAAAATCGTTCGCGGTATCTAAAGAAGGAATAGCCATCACATATGGTAGAAATGCAAACTAGACTTATTTTATGAAAAAAATGTAACAAAACTTGATCTGTGAATCTTTATGAAAATTGACATCCAGTTTGAGGATACAGAATATTTAAAAGAGAGGGAGAGAGAGAGAGAGAGAGAGAGAGAGAGAGAGAGAGAGAGAGAGAGAGAGAGAGAGAGAGAGAGAGAGAGAGAGAGAGAGAGAGAGTTTGAATCCAAGAGCAATTCATCTTTAAATATCTTTGGTGGTTTAGATATCATTGAGAAAATTGCCTCTAATGTTACTTCTAATAACTTTTTATACACGCTTCCAAACATATAATGTCAATTCACATTCTTGCCGTTCACCTCACTATCTCAACCCAGGTAACCGGGAATTACGTTCCTATGGTTTAGCAAATGGCAGACACCCAACTAATTAGAATTTTTTACTATATGACTAAGTCAATTTAACTCGTTTCTCTTAGAAAATGTGTATAGAGACGCCTTTACGTCAGGCATCGCATGTACGCTTGGGACAGGAATACCACGACGAGTATGAACTTCTGTTGTGGAGGAAGGGGAAAAAAGATTACATGACCAACTGTTCTTTTGTGATCTTTTTCCAAAAAGAGTAATTTTTTCAGCTGCTGTACTCGCACATCAAACTCGCTTCGTAATTTCCTTTCCTCGACAAAACCTTTTCGTGTGCCGAGTTTCTCCTCCCATCCACCTCGGCGATGTAAAAGCGCTTTCTCCATATTTTCTATTTCTTATAGAACATTCTCCGTACTAAGATATATCAACTTCTATCTCTCTAAATCTGAGTTTGTTTGAATGTCTCTCTCTCTCTCTCTCTATATATATATACACACACACACACACACACACACACACACACACACACACACACACACACACACACACAAAAATATATATATATATATATATATATAAATATATATATATTATATATATAAATATATATATATATATATATATATATATATATATATATATATATCATTCACTCCGCTGGATCTTGAACCTCAGGTATATGTGTGTGTATATATAATGTATATATATATATATATATATATATATATACATACATATATATATATATATATCATACAATCCATGACCGTCGCGCAGTAAATGAGTTGGTTACTATGATCAACGTGTTTACTTGATAATTATTTATTTTTTCATAATAAGCATATGACCCCTTTATCACACTTTGCACATTTCATGCAACTATTGTAGATTTAATTAACAAAGGCTTATGTTACATATAGATGATGATTCACCTTTCAATAAAAGGTCCGCAGCAATCATTGAAATGAGATTAAATATAATGAATTGTTTAGTCTCCGACTCATCTTGTATAGATATAATGAATTCTTTAGTCACCAGCTCATCTTGGATATTTTTGAGAAGGTTCTATACGATGTCAGAAATGTTTTAAACCCAGATCCCACTAGGAGAAATTAACTCACAATCTACAGACACACACTAATATACACACGCACACGGACATGCATACGCATACACACACGCGCGCGCACACACACACACACACACACACACACACACACACACACACACACACACACACACACACACACACACACACACACGCTCGCGCACGCGCACTCACGCACGTATGCACATTCTCTCTCTCTCTCTCCCTCTTTCTCTCTTTTTCTCTCTTGCTACTCTGTCTTCCTTGATATATATATCACGAAAGACTTCCTTCATAGTCAAATTGTTCCCATTATCCAAGATAAGTTCATTCACGAATGTAATATCACCAGCATATATCATCGCAGAAAGATTCAGTGTCAAGTTTCTCTTTCAGTCTTTAGACATTTCAAACTGTTCTGTCCTAGATAATTCCAGAGGAAAGCGGTGGATTTTCCTGTCCGCCCTTTAGTTTCTGACTGATGTTTAACGAAAGCATGATCTGACACTTGGAGCTACGTAGCTGTGAGTTGGGGGTATCACCTTTGCCATATGTACTCAGATAGCCTTGGCAAACACTCTACATTATCATGTGAACTCTGTGATATTTTAGTTTGAATATAATTTGAGATCAGGTTATACATTCACTATGTTCTTCTCTTAGTTTTCTTTTTTTTTTGTACTTTACGTTCTATTCGTATTTTTTATTATGAGTGCCTGTCTTAAGTGCCTTTCGATGGTTCACCTTATTTATGGTTTGCTGTCAATTAACTATTATTTGTATTCCTCCACTACAAGCGTTCTTTACGTTTTCCCTTTTTTCCCTAGTTTATTTATTTCTTTTTTCCTCATTCGACACCCTCATTTGCAGTTTCTCCTTGTCTGACAATCTCTCACCAACTTTGCGACAACTTTGTCCCCACGCCTGGCACCTTATCGCACTCTGTCCTTATGCATCCCATTATTTTGTCGCCCAACACCTCGGCTTTACCTCTCTTGGCCAACAGACAAGCTTTTCTCGCTTTGTCTGTGTGGCTGAACACTGTCGTAATCGCTTTTCATCCCGAACCGTTGTCTTTTATCAGAACCTGTAGCCCGTAGCTGCGGCCGAAGCCTTCACCTTTGCCCTATAGGCTTGGGCTGTTGGGGCAGGTAATAATCACTGCTGGGAATCAGAGAGGAGTGTGGGATTCGAACCCACGACTAAGAGAAAGCGAGACCAGCAAGCTTACGACTACGCCACCAGCTTGTTCCGTTACTTCTGTTATCATAATCATCGCTTCATATGCTGGAAACCCAAAGCCCCATAGAGGCCGTCAACGGTCCTCGTGGAATTGTTTCCATCACCAGGTTGAAGTAGCAAAACGCGAAACTGTCTCCGAATGTCAAATCTTATGTAAGATATCAAGAGATCTTAGGCCCAGGCAGGGGAACGAGTATCAGCCTCTCAAAGCTGCACCTCTAGGTAGAAATGAGGATGTTGACGAGCTATGAAGATAACATCAGGGAGCTGATTCTCTCCGAGGTCTCTCACTCTTCCTCTTTTTCTCCGTCTTCATCTTCTTCTTCAATTTCGTCTTCGTCTTCCTCTTCCTCCTTGTAGTCATTTTCCTTTTCCTCCTCTTCTTCTGCTTCTTTTCCTCTTCCTCTTCCAATGATTTTCATTTTCATTTTCCTCTTTCTCTCCCTTCTCTTTCCAATTGTCTTACTTTTTTTCTTCCTCTTCTCCTATTCCTTTTCCCCCTTTCTATGTCTCCCTCTTTATCTCCTTGACCTATTTCTTCTTCTCTTCTTTTTTAACCTTCTCCTTCATCTAATTGTCATTCCCATTTTCATTCTCATTTCCATTCTCAATTTCATTTTCATCCTCGTAATCATTCTCATTATTCTTTTCTTTTTCCTTCTCCTACTCCTGTTTTTCCTTTTATTCCTTTCCCTCCTCCTCCTCTTCCTTCTCTTTCTCTTTCTATCTCTCTTTCTCCTTCTCCTTCTTCTCCTTGTCCTCCTTCTCTCTGTCTTTCTCTTCCTACTCCCGCTCCTTCTCCTTCTCCCTCTTCTATTTCCTTTTCTTCTCCTTCTCCTTTCTTTTGTCTCCTCTGCTTCTACTTCTTCTCCTGTTCTTCCTCCTTTTCCTGTTCTCTTTGGCCTGTGTCTTCTCCTTCCTCTGCCTCAATTTCCTCTCAATTTTGCAATAAGATATCTATGAGTCATAAATGCAATATAACTCCTTTGTTTTAAACAGGATATAAGTTATACATCATTATCACCATTAATCTGAGTCCCATCTCTGAGCTGGAACCAAATGCATAAATGAAAATCACTAAAAAGGATTCCATAAAAGTTATGCAACTTTATACGTTATTAACTCTTTCGTAAAAGTTGCGTCACTTAAGTATGTCATTAGTTTCTAGATATTTGGAACTGTCACTGACCAGGATAAAAGAAGGTTATTTGGTTCACGCACACACATACACTTGCAGATATACTCTCAGAAGACTTGCATATACACATACACACATACAAACACACACGCACACACACACACACGCGCGCACAAACAGCACAAAAATCATCATCATCATCATCATCATCATCATCATCATCATCATCATCATCATCATCATCATCATCATCATCATCATCATCATCATCATCATCATCATCATCATCACCATCACCATCACCATCACCATCATCATCATCATCATCATCATCATCATCATCATCATCATCACCACCACCACCACCACCACCACCACCACCACCACCACCACCACCACCACCACCACCATAATCATCATTACATGCTCCTTGACCTTCACTTTTATCACCACCACCAAAACCACCAGCACCACCGTCATCATCATCACCATCATCATCATCATCATCACCATTATTATCATTACAAGACTTGGGGCTTCAATCAAACATCGCTAATCCGATTGGTTTCTCTCTAATTCCTTCTCGGGGAGCCCATGATCACGGCCAGCGGCTCTAAGAAATTGCGCTTCTTTCTCTTCTTCGTCTCCTCCTCCTCCTCCTCCTTCTCCT
>NC_134790.1:2941236-2961236 GCF_046742065.1 Oratosquilla oratoria
TTTAGCTCCAATAATTATATATAATACAATTAGATAAATGTGGAATAAACAACAGGTATTTCAATTACATAAAGTTTTATATTTTTTGCATACTTTTCCGCACATTTCGTACGAAAACTTCATGTGTCCTATTGTTCCATAGCATGAAAGATGCCGTGGCAAATTTTTTGAAAAAAAAAAAAAAAAAAAAAAAAAAAAAAAAAATCAATATCCAACGCGATTTAATGAGACATCATAGAAACTATTGGTTTTGTAAAGCAAAGAAAGTCTCGTTTATAGATCAATGAAGACCTTTTGAGCACGAATTGTTGAACAGTCAAGGATTCTGACATTCAATGGTACCTTCTCGATTTTTAGTTTGGTAATTTGTTCCGGAGTTCCTTGTTTCTTTTTCAGATCTTTCCGTCGTTTCTTCATTATACGTGCTCATATGCATGTTTATGGATATGTATGCATTCTATATGTCTATGTTTATGTATATTTATGTATATATGCATAATTATCTGTATATGTATATGCATAAGTATATGTATATGAATATGTATATGTATGTGTATACGTATATGTATATGTATATATATATATATATATATATATATGTATATGTACATGTATATGTACACTGTATATATATGTATATGTATGAGTACATGTATATGTATATGTGCAGTATATGTATATGTATTTTCATTCTAGAACACGCCAGAAAAACGAGCTATACCAAGTATCCGACAAGATAACTAAGTTTAGTACATATACTTCAATCACAGATTTCTGTACACTCTCTGAAGAAGTTCTACGCGAACGAAACGTTAGAGTATTTAGGGTTACGTGCCTTCCCATGTGTTTATGTTCTCCATCATCCAAATCATTTGTCTAAAATATCTCTCTCTCTCTCTATCTATCTATCTATCTATCTATATATATATATATATATATATATATATCATATGTATGTTTATATATATATATATATAGTATATGTATGTTTATGTATATGTATATATATATGTATATATATATATATATATATATTTACATATATACATATTTTTTCACTCGTATATTTGCATTCTGGTTTGCCAATTACTAATTTTTCTGGCTAAAACCTCATTCTGAGGCAGAAATTCTCATGTCGGTTCTTCCACTGTATACCTTTGCCAAAGGTCGACATTCCTATTACCACTTTAGATTCCTGACAATGACAGTGGTTGAAAAGTTTCTCTGGCCACATGTTAGAATCATAATTTATCTGAATCCTTTTGCAGAAGGAGTGTTACTTGAAGAACCTAAGAATGAAGGAGATTGCAAGAGGCCATAAGGCCTACACTAAACAGTTTCAGCTCTTTTGTGGGCGAGTATGATGGGGTCTGTGTCTGACATATCATACGTGGCTGTTTTGCCTCCTCGCCGCCTGGGTAGGCTTCCTAAACCCAAACATTTTGAGTTTGTGTCCGCATAATGAACAGATCTGTTTGAAAGAATTTATACAAGCTATTTTGAGTAATATATTAATTCTATTAATTATCATTATTACCTTCATAAAAACAGATTAACATATGTAAGAGAGAAATATGAAGGAACAAAACTTATTGCCTGCACCCCGGAAATCTAAAACCAGTCATCAATAAAAATTACCATCCCAGTCCCACGCAGTGGAAAATGAGAAACCTTTGGTAGGGCAAAATCCTGTCTGTTACGTTTTTTTTTTTTTTTTTTTTTTTTTTTTGCCGACGTTGGGTTGCCTCCCCTTACGGCCAGAATTACCGGGAACCAATGCAGGAAGCCCCGCAGCACGTCCCATTGTCCGAAGTTACGACCACCTGGTCATGAGTTAAAGGCGCTATCCACTAGGCTATCGGGAGGTTCATTGGATACCGTACAAACAGTTAACGTTATGAGTAACAGTGGACTGGGTTATTTAGCTCTACATAACTGTCTAATAATGTCATCAGATGGCAGAACTTTTTATCATAGAAAATTCTATAATCTGAGTAGCAAGGGGATTACCTTTAAAAACAATTCAGTAATAAACACAGTGACAAGCACGTCGACAAGATTTGTTATTTTTTTTAATATAGACAATATAGATCCTGTGTAGCAGTTTGCTTTATAAATCTATTGTATTGAGATGAATTCAAAATATTTTTCATGGTGAAAAGGTTACTAACAACCATAACAGTTTTGAAATCCAAAGCAATAATTAGCTAGTTGGAATGCCTTTTCATAATAAATTATATTCATGAAATGGTTGTGAATATTTTTCACATCAAAAGGTTTCAGTTATTTGTCGGACAATCGAATTCCAAAACGAGAGGGTAAGTGAAGGTGTCAGAGTAGATTTTAGTATCCTACCTTAGCTTACCTTACCTTACCTTACCTTACCTTACCTTAGCTTACCTTACCTTACCTTACCTTACCTTACCTTACAGGTTACAGTTATTTGTCGGACAATCGAATTCCTAAACGAGAGGGTAAGTGAAGGTGCCAGAGTAGATTTCAGTACCTTACCTTACCTTACCTTACCTTACCTTACCTTACCTTACCTTACCTTACCTTACAGGTTACAGTTATTTGTCGGACAATCGAATTCCAAAACGAGAGGGTAAGTGAAAGTGTCAGAGTAGATTTCAGTACCTTACCTTACCTTACCTTACCTTACCTTACCTTATCTTACCTTACCGGGGTGCCGTATCGACATGGACGTTGGCCACTATGGAGCTTTATTCATGTCTGCACATGGCTCTTCTTAATTAACAAGATTGCATTTATTATTTCTTCTCCTATAGACGTCCTTAATCCGTCTACATTTTTTATGCGTGATCTTCCTCTTGCCCTCTTTCCTTCTATTTTTTCTGTTAGGCACGTATATTCTAATTGTTGTTTTCTCATGACATGTCCAGGAAATTTGATAATTGCCAAACATTGGTATTCAAAAGGAGTAAGTGCCTAGTCTATATGTCCCTTTGTCCACTACAGTTGTAAACAAGAATGCAAGTGGCGTCGAGACGACCAACTGTGTGCTGGCAGTCTGAAATGGGTGAGATCAAGAATTCATAATAAACCGCTACTCCAATTAGCCATGTGGGATTTTCTCTTTTCTTAGCTTCAGAGTCGACGTTTCACTTTCTATATTATTTCTCGAAAGAATACAGAATCTGTTGTCCACTCCATGCTGTATATTGAACGAGATTGTAAATCGATGATGCTCTTAAGTATTCCACGAATCAGTATAGTCAGACTGCGGGGGGAGTGAAATGTGGCGCGTGTGCTCCTAAGACTGGTACACACTGCGTCATATCCACCGATTGGACGTTCATTGGGTCTAAAGTCCATAAGTGTGTGCCCTACTTTCCATCTAAAAAAAATAATGAACGATAAATAAATAAACAGATAATTCAATAAATAAATAAATAGATAAATAAAGTAGATGAGTAATTAAGAAACTAAAAATAAACAAGTTAATAAGTAGATAAAGAAATGAGATGGGAACGAGTTTACTAACTCTCTCAGTAAGCGGGAAAGTGTCGTATATAATGAACACAGAATTCTTTTTTTAGTTGAATTTTGTCGAGACGGTCCAACTACTTTCACGTGTGTCACTTCCTATTGGTAGGAAATGAACGATACAATAAGAGTTCGATGAGAAATATAACCAGAATTCGAAATAAGAAGTGTCTGACAGTTGTCGGAGAGACTTTTTATTTACTTTATTATTATTATTATTATATATATGTAATTTTTACATATAAGTTATATTTGCTATGGAAGGCTTGGCTATGGCATTTGGTAGGAAAGATGAAATGCTAGAAAGGCATAGGCCAAAAATTAGAAGATGAGGTAAGAATAGAAAGTGGGAACTAGAAAAGTATGTCATGTAGGGCCTCATAGGGCTTTGAGAGTAGATTATGAGTTCTTGCTTACCACTCCTAATGCATAATTCACATGCTTAATCGTTCTTTATCACAGTAGGAACTAGAAAAATGTACCATGTAGGGCATCATTGGACTTTGAGAGTAGATTGTGAGTACTTGCTTACCACTCCTAATGCATAGTTCACATGCAGTCAGTCATCAGTCAATCAATCATACAGACAGTCAGCCATCAACTAGTCATCAGTCAGTCAGTCAGTCGTCAGTCAGTCAGTAAGTCAGTCAATTGATAAATGATCTAGTCAAAAGAAAAACGTATAAAAACACCATATATATATATATATATATATATATATATATATATATATATATATATATATATATATATATATATATATATCTTCTCATATAACAGCACGATAGCCAGAAATGGTCTTCCGTATATGAATACAAAGATGAAAGCTTCAATCCCTCTAAAGGGTTTATCCGTGACAAAGTTTGCTTTGGTCCTGACTATTTGGAAGATAAAGATAACGATGAGAGTGAATCCCTTTTCTTCTCGTTCCATTCCCTTTAGTCACCTTTTACGAAACGCAACAATAGTATTCTTTTTTCCCACCTCAGGAATGTTTTACGAACAGAACAGGAAAAAACGGTGAGAGTACAATAGTTTTCCGTTGTCAAACAAACATGAGAATGAAGTGCAATTCTGAGATTAGTTAACACGTTGCCTCCTTCAGTATATAGGTGAGGAATCTACGCCAGGAGGCACTTAGTAGCTGCGCCGAAGCCGTCACCTTTGCCCTATGTGCTCGAACAGTTAGGGTAGGTTACAGTCACTGCTGGGAATCATATAGTAGTGCGGGATTCGAACACGCAGTTAAGATATTGCGAAACCGGTACGCTTATGAGGTCACTAGTATGGTGTCGCAGTTTTCAGACTCTTTTTAGGGGGTAATATCTAACGATTTTATTAAACTGAGGGATACGCAACCATGTTAAGGGACCAAATATAACAATACTAGCGTATTTGAAATTGAAATATTAGTGACGGGTGGACTAGTATGCTTTTCTTAACATCAGAAAAAAGATAATCATTAGTACCATGCTGGGTTGATAAATGTACGTCACACTACAAAAGAAAACAGGACTACAAATATCATCAAAAGAAAAAGCAGTGTTTTGAGATTTAATGCGTGTTCTGGTTGTTATAACTTAGGAAAAATGTCTGAAGGACATAAAATTGAAAAAATATAATGCAGCAAGTCCGTTAATGAATTGCCTTTTAGAGTAATGCAATCACACGATGAGACATAATGACCCTGCCATCTTCCCGGAAGAGATTTGCGTGGCGAACAAAAAGAACAAGAGTAAGAAGACGAGGATGAAATGGAGGATGAAGATGAAAGTAAAGATGGCGAAGATGAAGACGTAAATGAGAATGAATTTGAAAATGAAAGTGAAGAAGGTGGAGAAGATGGAAAAGGTGAATGTAAAGGAGATGAAGATGAAAAATATGGATATGATAATGAAGATGAAGACTATAATAAAGATAGAGATAATGAAGAAGATTAAGAAGATGAAGACGATAATGTAACGATGAAGAGAAAGGAACGATGAAGACCAAGAACATGAAGAATGTAAAAATGAGGAAAACGAAGATAAGGGTGTAGAAGAGGAAGAAACAGAGGACGAACCAAAAAATTAGAGGAAAATAAGAACAAGAAAAAAGTAAGAAGATAAAGAAATACATAAAAAAAAAATGTAAGAAGATAATACAAATGGAAAATTATGAAGAAGAATAGAAACAAGAACAAAAAAGAGAACGAGAAAAGACAAGAGGAGAAATAAGAAAAGAGAGAAGAGAAAGAAAAAGAGAGTCCATTGTCAACTATCCGCCACTCCGGCCACGCCCTTCCTTATCAATGACCACCGGTCAACTGACTGAAAATATAAACAAAAATCATTAACGCTCTAAAGGTGTTATGGAATAATTTTCTCCCCGTCTCACCAAGGGCTACCCAACAAGTGAGTAAGGTTGACTAAACTTAGCCAACGCAAGAAAGGTATGAACAATTTCTGAAGTAAACCATTATATTTATTTTCTCCCTTTATGAAAGTGAGAAAAAGAGTATGTGGTTCTTTTCTGGACCACGAAAATACATCTGAGAGACATCGGTGTCCAGGTGATAAAAAGAAGTTGATCAGGGTGATAACTAAGCGACCAAATGGATTACCGAAGCTCTTCAACAGTCAGACAGAAGATGAATTGTGGAATGTGACATTCAAATCTCAGAGACATTCTGATAACTTACGAAGCTTCGAAGGCTCTTAAAGAGTGATTTGGCAAACCTCTTGCTCTGACAAAAAGACCTTATCTGCAGGAAAATAATTAAATCGTATGAATGAGTAGTTTCAAGAATTGGATAAGCGGGATCTTAACAAAGAATATTGTCTACTGAGTTTGCTCATAGGTCCCTCCTCCTAGTGACGTTATGGTCTTGCAAGTGCCATTAATGTTGTATAATGATAGCACCTGCAGGAGTTAGCACACCAAGATCATTTGACACAGAAACTACTTGATGAATACCAGTGCCACACAATTAGATTTTGCAATAGAGAGGTGAATCCTTTTGGAACAGATTTCAACATGAGGTCTACCACCCAGCTTCATACAACCATGAGGTATTTGATACAACACATTTGATACAGATTATCAAAGTATCGAGACCACAGTCTGCGCTTTACAAAGAATTTTTTGTTATTATCAGATAATCACTACTTTGATCTGTTATCGACATTTACGAATTTTGTTCCCACAAGAGTATAATTCTTATTAATCTGGCTTGGAAGATTCGATTAGAAATGGATGTTCTCCATTTTGTAATGAGACTATATAAAAACTTCACAAACATCATGGTGGCATAGCATTATTTAAATGTAAATCATCCAAATTTAACGTACATTTTATACATACATAATATACATACAAATACATGGGATATGCAGCCATACTGTACATACACACACACACGCACACACACACACACACACACACACACACACACACACACACACACACACACACACACACACACATACATACATATATATATATTTATATATATATATATATATATATATATATATATATGGAATGTGTGTGTGTCTTGTAAAGACTCCATTTAGCTGTGAAGGCAACCCTGTACCCATTAAAGGATTAGTGCAAGAAGACCTGTAAGAGGAGTTCCGTAGAGTGTCCCGGAGTGAAGGAGGAAGGGGCCGTACGAGGAGGTCGAAGCAGCTGCGGAGGGAGACAACTTTGCAAGAAAGTTTCCGGGATGGAGGCAGCAGCTGGCTTCCCCCACTCAGTCAGCTGTTGCAAAGGAGAGACTCAACGGAGGAAGAAGGTAATGGCTCCCGGCGAGATAAGCGATGTCCCAGACCAGGATACATGGCGTCACTGCCACTCCTATAAGAATGTGTGCGTGCGTCCATGCGTGTGTGTGTGTGTGTGTGTGTGTGTATGTCTGTGTGTGTGTGTGTGTGTGTGTGTGTGTGTGTGTGTGTGTGTGTGTGTGTGTGTGTGTGTGTGTGTGTGTGTGTGTGTGTGTGTGTGTGTGTGTGTGTGTGTGTGTGTGTGTGTGTGTGTGTGTGTGTGTGTGTGTGTGCTTGTGGGTCGGTGGGTGTGGGTGTTAGTGTCTTTGTTATCACACAGAAAATAATAGTTTTTGATGTGGCTGTGGGAAACAAACGAACAAATAAATAGATGAATAAATATGTAAAGAAATAAATGAATAGATAAGTAAATATAGTAAAATACTTATTAAAGGTTAACCAAGGCAAAGACGACCCTTCAACTGCGCATAGATCTTCCATTGACTGAATGAAATTACCTGTCGGACTTCTGGAACTGATACACAAGTCGTGTATAGTAGTGTGATAGTTTTATACATAAAATACATCGATCATATCATTCTTGGTTGTCGAAAGAATCGAATCCTCGCAGGAAAGTTAAACGAAGACGTAAGAAAACGTTCATGAATAACATTCTGGAGTGGCCATTTGTGATCGAATACTGTTCTGGCAAGAAAGAGGCAAGCTGGAAGTAATCACTTGAAGAAAACCTCTCCACGGAAAACTTTTACTGATATAGTCGACTAACACTGCTACCAAATTATTTTATTAGTTTAAAGGAAACCCTTTTGCATTGCTAAGGGGTTAAATTCGTTTCGATTGAAATAAGCTCAGTTCCGAAGCAATGACATAGGAAGAATTATTTTGTCTAACACTATCTAATACTAATCAGAATGAAATATGGTAAGGAACAAATGATGATGATGGTGATGGTGATGATGATGATGATGATGATGATGATGATGACGACGACGAAGCTGACCACGACGAAGACGATGACGATGACAATGATGATGATGACAATGATGATGATGATGTTGATTATGATGATGATGATAAATGAATAAATGAAATAAAGGGGTCCTGGCATAAGAAGAGTTAGGTTGGATAGCTAAAAAGTTCGCTAAGAACCTGTACACTGCTGTGGCACTTTAGCAAGAGGGATGAAATGGAAAGCCCCAATGCTGTTGCGTGACAGCTTCACTACACTGTCGTTTCTTATATATTTTATTCTATCGAATGACAGACGATTTTATTCAACTTCGCGAACTCGCATAATAGTATGAATAGGTTGTAATGTGAATGGTCTTCAGAAATGAGAGTTTTCGGCCTGGAGAAATTTTGCTCTGGCCAGTGAATGTATGAAACTCAGGACATATTGCATTGAGTAGTGACTGTATGATATCTATATGATAATTATTTTCATAACTTTACTGACACCCCTACATACCAGAGTCACGCGTCATTGTATTACGATTGGAGACTAACCTTTATTAAGATAAAAAAAATCTCTATCATCTTTCTACTAAATTCTTAAGTCTCACTTAAACTGATCAAGTCTTAATTCTAAGCCCGCTGTGACATCACCCCCAGTGATATAAGCAATACTAGTTACGAGACAAAACCAAACCCCAGCGTCAAACAAAGACATGAGGTTCTTCATAGCTTTACGATAAAAAGATCTCATGATCAATGGTGTCCATTAGCTTTGATCTACCTCTGGTCTACCCGCTCAGATTGACAGAATCTTTTTTTTTGTGTTAGAACAAATTGTGTAAGGACCTTCAAAAGGAAAAGGTTGATAAAAAAAAGAATTTTAGTCATCTGACGATCAACCCCTTAGACCACGTGACCAAAAAAATCTAGAATTTATATGAAATAAAAAAGTTCATTATATATGTATATATATATATATATATATATATATATTCATATCTATATATGTTGAGACATTCTGATAAGTTGAAGTGGTTAGGAAAGGAAAGTCTTGGAATAAGACTCCAGTTTTTCCCCTTCTCACCTACTTTGTATATATATATATATATATATATATATATATATATATATATATATATATATATATATATATATATATATATATATATATATATATATATATATGCATGACTGTATGCATATGTCTTCCTTTTGCTTCAAATTGGGGTATCTCCTAAATGAATGAAATAACCTGCGACAGTCTAATCAAAAGAAAAATGCCCCCCGGGATTAAGCTGATATGAGCTAGTATACTCGAAGACCCAGTCGAAGAATCGAAGACTCAAGATCAAATGAAGGAATCCGCTTCTGATGTCTGGCTTTTGAAAAATTTTATTCGAAAAGACTTATTTTCATTGAGGGGTTCTTCGGGCATTCAAAAATTATAATGAGGATCAGCTCCCGCGCGCCAGTGAAGTCAGGCAGACAGACTTGGTCTTCAGAATATTGGGGAAATAAATTCGGGACTCTTTGGAACACCAAGAGCCTTTTTCGTGTAAACGAAAGAAGTGAAGTTGGTGGTTTCAGACTTCCGCAGGCTTGCCGCTTCCATGCAGTGTAAATATTACGTCTTCGGCCGCAGCAAAACCAATTATAGTAATCTCCTGAGGCTCAAATGATAGTTAACGTAGAGGAATGAAGTTTAAGAGAACATGAACACGCATATTCAATGAATAAGGTAGTCTTGTTTGAAATTTGAAGTTGTATTGTTTGTGTAAATTGATTTAAGGACAAAGATTTTACTGTGAGAATTTTTTCACTGCACACGCTTTTCGGATAGTCCAAATAGTGCATCAAGAATTAGAAGTGACTTAAAGAGTTTTATAAAAAAAAAAAAAAAACTAGTGTCCCTAAGTAGAATTTTGAATGGAGCTAAATTATTGACAAAAATAAAACAAAAATAAGATTTATTGACAGGAACCAATGGGAGAAAATTAAACTTACGTTGTGTAAAGGCTACCTGGACGCATCTACACGTAACGACACTGTTGCCCTGTGGGCTGGCACTCGATCCATGGACAAGACCCGGGCTGTCCGTCCAGCAGGAGGTTGCGCACATGTCGGGAGGTGTTTCGCCGTGATAGAAGTCACCTTAACCCGATGTGCTCGAACTCCAAAGAATTGCTCGTTACAAATAACCCCCAGTGATCGAACCGAAAGCTTCATAGTTACGGGGCGGAATCAAAGCCTAACTCACCACAGCGCAGGACATACTTTAGTATATGACCATGACGTACGTGAGTCTGAAGACAAGAGTCTAAAAGAGACATATGAACACAGAAGCGCTGATGTGAAACGTCAATGTTATTAGGTCTGATGAGATAGCAAGTACACACGGACGCAAGGGCGAGTACAAACATATACACACACACGCACAGTTGCATTTGGGATGAAGGGGGCAGACACACAGGCAGACAGACAGACAGACAGACAGACACACTGACAGATACACAGGCAAACAGAGAGACAAAGAAGCAGGCAGGCAGGCAGACAGACAGAATGTCAGACAAAAAGACAGAAATATACACAAAGGCAAACAAGAATACGGAGAGACAAACAGGCAAACATAGAGACAGATAGCGTGAGATCATCCAAAGTGGCAAGAGATGAAAAAAAAAAAGACAACGAAGACTTCTCGCAAGGGACAATGCTGTTACCATGAGCTTCTTTCCCCCGTCGTCGTTTTCAGTAGTGTCCGACTTCAGTGTAAAAACTACATCCTACCTCGTCCCAAGGCATTCATTCAACTGTCGGAAAGCTTAGCCAATCAGGAAATATCAACAGCTCATTTAAAAAAAGCGTTATTGGTCGCTACATAATGCTTACAGTGTGTGAGTAGGAACTAGAAAGATGTAATTGAAATATTGCTTCACTAATTATCTTCTGGGAGTTTATCATGATGGTGTCCATTTTTTCAATAATGATATAAATCAGATTTGACGTGTTCTCCAAACCCAATGTGTACAGAGATCTGGATATATGTAGCACCTCTTACGTTTGTAACACACACACACACATACACAGACACACACACACACACACACACACACACACACACACACACACACACACACACACATATATATATATATATATATATATATATATATATATATATATACATATATATAAATGTACATACATACAAATATATATGTATATATATTAAATATACTGTACACATATACACACACACAAACACACACACACACAAACACACACAAACACACACACACACACACACACACACACACACACACACACACACACACACACACACACACACACACACACACACACACACACACACACACACACACACACACACACACACACACATGTATATATATATATATATATACATTTACATGTATATATATATGTATATTATATGCATGCATCTATATACATATATATGTATATATGTATGTATATATATCATATATATACATTTATATACATATGTATATATGCATATATATATATATGTATATATATATATATATATATATATATATGTATATATATATATATATATATAAAACAAATCATTGAAACGCGTGAATGTAAAATTTCGCAGAAACCGCTCGGGAAATAAGACACTATGATCCAAACGTTTTCGTTTATTCAGACATCTTCAGGTAATACAGAATGACAATATATATACAGAAAATTAATAATCAACATAGGAACATGGGAGGTCACACAAGACAATTTCTCAGCAAAGCGTATCAGGACGAGGAAACGCCGTGGGCTGCTACAAAATCAACAATTTTCTTTACAATGAAATTATCCAGTTAATATAAGCCTAAATTTGCGTTCATAATGTTATGAAAAGAATGATTAATAAGAGTGAATTCAATAATATACTTATCCAACATAGAACTGCGAGAGACGATTTCTTTGGAATTATTCCAGTCATTGGCATCGTTATGGTCTCTTGTTGTACGAAAATCGTTCTGGATAATTGACCAAATTTCACACTATACCTATGTTGATTAATTCTAGTAACTAACCCTTTTCCTGTTTGACCAACAGATCATTTATCACATTTAAGACAAGGAAGGCTGTAAACGTAGTCTACTCCATCACATGGAGAATTTTTAATGAGAATGTTTTTAATGGAACTTGTGTTCTTAAATGCCACATTGTTGTCAAGCTGTCTAAGAATTTTAGAAAGACTTATCAGGTTCTCATGGAGAGGAAGAACATATATATATATATATATATATATATATATATATATATATATATATATATATATATATATATATATATATATATATACATATATATACATGTATACATATATATACATATATATATACCTATATATATATATACATATATATATACATATATACATATGTATATATATATACATATATATATACATGTATATGATATATATGTATATATATATATATATATATATCCATATGTGTGTGCGTGTGTGTGTGTGTGTGTGTGTATGTGTTTCAAAGCCACCCAATCCATAATTTCGAGGCTACAAAAGATTGAAGACAGATCTCGCAAGTTATTCACACCGTCGACGGGGTAAGTTAGCGTGAATGGCTGATGTGGCAGAGCAGAGCTGAGGAATAAATAACGAGTGTCTACTCGCTGCCTAAGCTCAGTGGAAAGTGGACGAAAAGTTCCTGAGGTCGTGAAGCCATCGAAGCCCGTTCGTGGCCGCGGAGCTCATCAAAGAGTAACAGACTCAACTCGAGAACAACAACAGTACCCTGCTGAAAAAGGAAACACGACGAAGACGCGAATACTACAGAAAACAAACCAGTTGGACACCTATGGTAAATATTGCAAGACTGCTTTATATTACAAAAGACTATTGGGCACGTTTAAGAGTCATCGGTAAGTGGTTGGTCAGATTTTGTGGTTTATATTATTAGAATATCTGTTGGTCTATGAAAATACAACCGTTTGGGCCAGGAAGGCAAGGTTTAGGACAATGAAGAAATATTTTGGGGGTATAGAGGGAAACCCTCTGAATAATGGAACTGACTGTTTGCCTGGAGTCGTGGTAGAATGGAGATAGAAAAACAAAGAAAATAAAAAATGAAAACGAAGATGGTGTCTGACTTGAACGAACGAAGATGGTTGTATAAGGTGAACCGCTTTTAGATAGTCCATAAAGACACCTCGTGTCCTTCGAAGTTCTCTATCGTTTTGTTTTCCACCGAACTGTTTCAGAACCCACGTCCTTGGTGCTGTCACTCAGGTGGATCAAATCATAAGATACAGGTAAGAGCAATCCAACTACTAATCAGTCAATCAGTCAGTCAATCAACTGAAGTCGTCATCGTGTGAGGATGACCGAGTGAGCAATATGGGTTGCAATTAACGGGATCAGAGAATGCTGTCAACGACCACGACGAACAAACATGGCTACAAAAAATAATCGTAAAATAATGACTGTCTTGACGGAACAGATGAACTAGTCCGGTATTCGATTGTACTAGTAAGGGAAATATAATCTAGGGTCTGTGTACGGTTCAGACAAAATTGACTAAGTTCTAATTTACCGGCAGTAGAATGGCATTCTCGGGAGATATTTAGCTAGATGAAGTGAAATAGTCTGAGGGTTGATTTTCTAGCACATTTAGAAAAACATCTCGGAGGGTGTGCTATATTCCTTAGCCCAATGTAAACGGGAGTGTTGCTCTACTAGTACTGCAAAATTAATGTGGGACTGTAGTGAACGACTGAAGTACAAAACCTGAAATTTAATCTACAGGAAATTGCAAATCCATTTTGTTTTACCGGCACAGAAGAATATAGTCGAGGTGTATTAGACTAGGAAAGATATAAATGAAACTCGGAGGATTTTATTTTTATTGTTGAAATAACACAGTAAATCTATTTTACGAACACCATGTTTAAAGTTACTGACATCGAAAAAAAAAACGTAGTAAATATTTTTCATATATATATATATATATATATATATAATATATAATATATATATATGTATATACATATATATGTATATGTATATATATATATAATATACATATATATATATATATACATATATATATACATATATATGTATATGTATATATATATATATATAATATACATATATATATATATATTTGTGTATGTGTGTGTGTGTGTGTGTGTGTGTGTGTGTGTGTGTGTGTGTACCTATGCATATGTACGTATGTGTATATACAGTATATATGTGCATATATAGACTAGAAGGAATGGTGTACCAATACAGGCGGAGTGTCATTTGCCATATCTTGCTCCAGCGGTGAGTCCTCTCCTCTGCACCATGAATATTTGACTTCCCTATGGAAATGAATAATAAGTCTGGAGGTACAAAGATTGCATTTTCGAATTCATCATCAAAATGGCTTCATCGTAACATTATCTTAACTTCTATAATAAAAATATCAGAGATGGTAATGGTGGAAGTGATGGCTCGGTAGTCTGTAGTATTCTTGGTAGATGAGATTGTTTTGATGATTGTGGTAACGGTAATAACAGCAATAATGATGATGATGATGATGATGATGCTGATGACCCACGACCCCAGCTAACGGGCAAAAGCCACAGGATTAGTCCACAAGTCACTCAAAGAAGAAACGTTATGCTGGTGTCTGGGTATGGCTTGGTTAGAGCAGCATAGTAGCAGATGTTCTCTACCTTCTTTATGATGAGCCTGGAACAGTTTCTTTCTCTGTCTAGGTATTGCCTTAGTGCTGGAAAGTTGACCTGAACGTAGTCGGGGAAGTGTGAATCTTATTTCTCTTAGGAGGGATTCATCTGTGGGACAAATATCTGGAGTGGTTTGTTGAAAGAGGGAGTTGATTGGTCAGTTCTGAGTGCATATTTTGTACTCAGAATGTGCATGTATTTTTGCATAGTTTTCTTGTGGGATGTAGGTAGAAGACTGATGTAGATGTCTGAGTCTTATGCTGCTTTTTTACGATTTATTTGTTGTTCTTGTGTGATGTAATCAAAATGAGAATAGGTTTGAGGGCTCTCCCAGAGAACTATGTACCTGTCATTTTCACGTGATATTCTATGGGCAGGATTTTAGTTTTTGTGTACAGGTATTTTGTTGGAATTGTTTCAACGCACCCTGATAAAATTTCCAATGCTTTATTTGGTATATTTTGTTTTCCTTATTTTAGGTACTGTGTTGTGTTTATGAAATAATATCAGAGTTTTTTTTTTGCTGTCCAAAATCCGTACTTGCTGTTTATTTAATGTTTAATGTTTGTTTTTCATTTTTAAAATTTTGATATGTGGACCGAAGGCTATGATGGCAATAATGATGAATATAACATTACTAATGACAATAGTAGTGACAAGTACAATGGCGATAACAATGACAGTGGCAATACTGACAAATAGAAAAATAAATACATGAATGAATATCTCATCCGCTACTTCCGTATATCTTTCACTTTCAATTGTCACTTCTTATTACTATATTAGTTGATATATTTTAGTCAGTATATTATTCAGTCTATGGGCATTGAAACTGGTGAATTTTTTCTTACTTTTCTTCAAGAATTTTACTAGAACTTCATTCTCTAGGGTACATCAAGGGACTCACGTCGAGAACACACATTTTAGCTCCTAGGTATGTTTTGAGGTGACGTAGTGATTTCTTTAGTGCAATGATCTTTAATTTCATATTTAAGATCCTCCCCAAAGGGCGTGATATTACAATCGCGAACACATTGAATTTTTTCCTCCATCCTTTTTCCAATCATATACATTGTTACAAGTCTATGTGCAATATTGTTTACTCAAATCTCTGCAGAACCATTTAGGTTACAAGTCAGCAAAACATTGTGTACATCATCAATGAAATCGAATCCCCGGCTACTGCTTATAAACATAAGGTTGAGAGCGAGCTTATGTAATTCCTCACTTTATCGCCTGTGGATATTATGTAAATACATAAATGATAAAAATATAACATCCGTCATCTACCCACTTGTTTACCAGCCTCTTACAAATAAACAATACATACAGTATATGTGTATTTGTGTGTGTGTGTGTTAGTTTATATTTAAGAATATCTGCAGGGTAAGTAGATAAGTTACAAACACATAAATTTGTTAGTTAATGAAATATTGAATAAATACATTTTTAATTGCCTAAATATATGAGCGAATAACCATATATATATATAAATATATATATACATATATATATATATGTATATTTATATATGTACGTATATATATACATATATATATATATATATATGTGTGTGTGTGTGTGTGTGTGTGTGTGTGTGTGTGTGTGTGTGTGTGTGTGTGTGTGTGTGTGTGGAAAATACAAACTAGATGAACACATAGATAAACAGATCATTACACAGATAATCAGAAAACCAGATTTAAAACAATGCCAAACAGAATAATAAGTAGATGAATAAACAAATGAATATATGAATACGTAAATAAAAATAAGTAATAATGAATAATTAATTATTAAATCAAACATCCTTGAGTAAAAGAATCCATGGCTAATACGCTGACAAATCCCTGAGAACGGCAGGATAAGTGATTTGGATCTGCATCTCACTGCATTAGTTTGGTAAGAAGAAGAAGAAGAAGAGGAAGACGCAGGCTCAAGGACGCCTAAAGGACTGACAGACTAGCTCTCTTTGATTAGCCATTCCTTTTGAATGGACAAATGAGGGGGAGATTGCGAAACACGACTGTCTAATGCGTGCCAAGTATTACTGCCAAAACAGAAGTAATAGTGAGGGTTTTTAGAGTAAGTGAAGATAAAGATGACATATATCAGGGTAGTTGGTTATTGCAATTCTGTTCAAAGGAATCACGATGCTCTGTCAGAAGATTATACTTGTTATGAACTCCTAATGATCAAGTAAACTTTTTCATATGATCTAACATATGTAAGTTTATTTTCAATCATTACAACATATAAAGCTTGGTCAGGGCTGACAACTCGATATGCAAAAGTTTCTCCGTTATTCATTAGATTTTAGAATATATAGATAAATAAATAAAGATACTGTTGTCTCTAATGACACATTAAAGGAATTTTGAAAAATGATAAGCCTCATCTTCACACAAGACTTCTGGTCTTTAGGAAAAAAAAAAAAAAAAAAAAGAGGGATTACCAACCTTAATTTTAGGGGACCTAAAAACCAAGAACTGTCCCGGCGTTGGAACCAGGAAACTCGGAGAGGAACTCTGCACTGTTCAGAGCCAGCTTAGGCACTCGGGAAATTACACTGAAATATTCAGAAGCAGCAAAGAGCCTCCTCTCATCACGGGAGGAAATTCAGGACACTCAGGGTGAAAAGTCTGCAGTTCCCAAGGGTATCACTGGCTGAGGAGAATATAACTTGCAGAATCCGGGGTTCTTCGGCTGAATAAATTTGCCTGATGGGAAACAGAGAAAAAGAGAAAATGTTCATTAGTCCTTGACTCTTTGCTAGATGCCCATGGGGCTGAACAAAGTTAAACACAATCGTACTTGAAGATATAAAAAATCCATCTCGATTATCCCTTTTGCTACGTTTAATTCTAGTTGTTTATTTCATCTGTTGGTAGACGATTCTGTTCAGCAAAATATTTGAGATGGTTCGGTTAAGAAAGTTTGATCCTTTTGTTATTGATCAGGGGTTCCCCCTTTGCTGAATAAAACTAAATCCTCGAAAGTGACTAATTCGTCACTTAGGTTTACACACTCTAAGTTAGCATTACCTTGGTCTATCAGCAAAATGTCCTCCTATACTGTTTTTATCAAATATAACGTTATAGACCAAAATTTATTGTGCATCTCATATATATGTGTTTCTATTTCTTAGAGTTCTTGAAAGGCCTTTAGAAATAGATCGATTTATTTGTTTATTTATTTATTTATTTATCTTAATTTATTTATTTATATATTTTAATTAATTTATTTACTTATCTATTATTTTCATTTATCTATTTATCTATTTGTTTATCTATATTGATTTACATATATTTATTTGTTTATCTATTTATTTATTTAATTCATTTATTCATTATTTTTTTTATTCCCAATGAGAAATTCCATAACAAACCCCAACCCCTCCACCTGTAAGTGTCCATAAGCAATAGATCGAAAAGGACTGTATTGGTTGCTGGCGATCTTAGACAAGACGAGTTCTCGACCAGTCAAGATGCCCTATACCTCTCAAATATAGGCGGCTTTATTCAGAAGAGATATTTTTGTTTGTGACAAGGGCAGACCCTTGGAACAACCAGTTTAACGCGTTTGGCACGAACAACAGCCATGATTCAAAAGATGTAGCAAAGCTCATGAGAATTCAATTGCGACTCATGCAATGGAGTGTTTAGAGGTGGCTTCGGTGCTCGGAGAAAGGTACTGAAATATTCATTAACACCTTCGATACCTCGGGGATAAAGAGGCTATTTTGATGGTGGATGGAATAAAAAGGAAAATGTCATCTGGCACCGATGAAATTAAACAGCTATGCTAAGGGAGAGGCAGGAAGATCGACGATATAGACTGGCAGTAGACAAAACAAACGTATCACTTATTACAGAAACGAATAGGAACCAAGGAAATCATTAACAGCCTTGCGAATATTCATCAAGAAGGTAATTGAAAAGCAGTCTGAGCATGAAATATGCACAAAGGAGATAAAAAAAAAAAGGATCAAAGTGTAGATGAAGAGGTGGTGGAGTTATATATAAACAGCTCTAAATTATATACACATTTTTTCCATTTTCAAAAATGGCGTCTTTAATCTTTCCTCCGTAAAATGCTTTGGGACTCTGGTGAATTCGTATTTTCTTTTTTTCCTTTTCTTTTTAATTCTGGAATTAAATCTAGGTATCGACCATTTTTTCGAACGGATAAATGAAGCGGGGTAAAATGGCCGGAAAAATCGTAATGAGTAATCATATAAACGTAATATTTTTTCCTAATTTATTTGTAAAATGTGTATCAAATAAACATGCCGAGGCCGAGACTGCGTGTGGGTCTGAGAGAAGGATATGAAAAACTAATTTGTCACCATGACGCACATCATGAATGCTATTCTGGCTAACGACAGAAGATTTGTTGTCAAAGAAGTTTAAATTACCTAAACCATTTTGCTCACGTTTAACCCTTAATCTATTCCGTAAAGATACTTAAGCGAAGGGGTTTGTCATTTAGAAATCGTGAAAGTCAACCAGGGCGGTTATCAATAACCAATACACACAGACGTTTTGTGATAATTGTGAATCCGAATTCGCTGCCAAAAAGTTGTTACCCATTTATCCAGCAAGGCATACCTCTTGAGGACGCTTCCGTGTAGGTCATGATTAAATTTTTCAGCACAATATCTTTTTTAATAACCTTGCTACTGTTTAGGGTGGCTTTCCCTTATCAAAGTTTATATTACATAAAAATAAATGGAATACTGAAATAGCAAGATGAATAGGAAACATTGTAAATTGATAAAACGGATTGAAAAGTTGAAATGGGGATGGAAAAGGGTGGAGATGATGTATGAGTGTAAGACATTGGCTAGAAAGGGAGTGAAGGGATGGAGGAAAAAGTGGAGGAGTCTGGAAGGAGAAATGAGAGGGAAGGGAGGAGTTGAGCTCATAAAAGAAGGAGGGACCCATTGTATGACCTAAGGGATTTCAGTTTTTAGAGCCAGCGATAATTCAACACTCCTCTCTACGGTAACCTTGTCCCCATCTTTGTTCCAAC
>NC_134790.1:2973736-2981236 GCF_046742065.1 Oratosquilla oratoria
ATAGATCGTTTTACTTGAGTGCAAATTTCTCAAGCAAAGTGAATGAATGTATAGATGAATAAGTAATTGAATAAATGGGTGAATATGTGAATGGGTGAATGAATGTGTAGATAAATGGATATAGAATGAAGTAGATGGCTAAAGAATAAACGATCAAACAAAAATATAAAATACTGCTTTGGATTTCATTTACTGGATACCCATAATCAGAGCTTCTGACAACAGTTACTAACACACACACACACACACACACACACACACACACACACACACACACACACACACACACACACACACACACACACACACACACACACACACACACACACACACACACACACACACACACACACACACACACACACACACACACACACACACACACACACACACACACACACACACACACACATACATTTGTGAGGACAAAGGTAATGAGAAGAACAAAACCCATAGAGGAGTGCTGGTTGTTACAGGTTCTGAATAGGAGGGAACCGGGAGTAGAAAATTGTTGTATGTAATATAAGAATAGATCATCGTTGCGCTATTCATTAGTTGATGATATAATTACAACCGCTTAGAATGAAATGGACTTTAGAGTTATGATTAAGGAAATTCTATTGCCAGATACATATCAGAAGGTTATAAGAGTAGTGTTGCACGCTATAAAAAAAAAAAAAGCGAGAGCTATATTCTCCCTACACATTCACACTGCATGAAAATCAAACAAGAAACAATGGTCTCAAACTGTTCGGAAATAGACTTAATTTTGAAGTGGGTAGAAACAACTTCGCCAACCGTGTAGTTAATGAATGGAATAAACCTCCTGCAGAGACAGTGCAATGTAGTTCAGTTCGAAGCTTCAAGAATCATTAAGATAAACATCTAAGATGCTGTAATGATAATCATTTATCTTATACTGTTCATTTGTTTTGTTATCTTTGGACTGTTTGTTTATTTTGATTTGCTTGATTTACATTTATTATTAGTTATATGTCAATTTATTATTATTTGCTATTTATTTGTTTGTTTATTATTCAACTATACCTATGTATTTATTTATTTTTATATTTATATTATTATAATTTTATTTATTTATTCATTAATTTATTTATCTATTTATCATTATTATAATTCATTTTCACATCCGACCTAGTTATAGACCAAAAGGTCTCCAGTCGTCATGCTCCGCCTTTGTAATCTTTGTAGAGTATTGTGTCCAATATCGGTCGCCACGAACAATTAAATACATAAATAAAATAAAGAAACTTCAGAGATTAGACACTAGAATTATTTCATGCTAAGATGATAAAAGATCTAAACAGAGACTGAAAGTTTTTGGGCTATCTAGGTTCGAGGAGAGAAAAAGGAGACACGACTTGATGAAGGTGTTAAGAGCTATGCTAGATGTGGACAGACTTGACAGATATGATCTCTTATTGTGGGAACAAAGTACTATGGGATGAAATGAAAAAAAAATTAGATGTTTAAATGGCACTAATGAATATAGTTTTCTGTTTGCCATTATTGAGTCATGACATAGTTTGGATAAAAAAACGGTACAGTCAAATAATATGGTACAATTTAAAGTCAGGATACTCATGGGAACGCACTGACGGGAACCTACGAGCACAGCTATCGTTCTGTGTCTTATGAATAGGAAATTCAAATTTGATAAACACAATAACACTCTCTCTCTCTCTATCTCTCTCTCTCTCTCTCTCTCTCTCTCTCTCTCTCTCTCTCTCTCTCTCTCTCTCTCTCTCTCTCTCTCTCTCTCACACACACACACACACACACACACACACACACACACACACACACACACAACCTGGTGGCGCAGTGGTTAGAGTTCTTACCTGCCACTACAGCGGTCCGGGATTGAATTCCGCCCAAAGTTGAAATAATATCAGTATCGCTGCGCTGCAGGTTGTTACTCCAGCTCTCGTAGGTGGGGAGCTGTGTGTGTGTGTGTGCGTGTAAGGTCACAGTATTAACCATAAATCGGTCGTACGAAGTCTGAGCTCCCTTCCGGCAGGGAAATAGCTGTCGATCACGAGTCCAACACGTGATCCAAAGATCATGGTGAGGACAACAGTCAACGGCTCTTTGTGTTGAAAAGGGTACATAATCATTGCGTTTATTGCACCTGTACAAATCTATATTATTGACACTTCAGGTTCCAAGACAGTGGGTCTGGTGCAGATATGTATTTTCCAGACCAGCTGGATCCTCATCGTAAATCCTTTGGTAAAAAAAAAAATTCTTTTTCCGATGTGTTTTGAATTCCTGGCAAATTTGGAATAGTTGGTTCTTGGAAAGGAAGTAAAAAGAAGAAGAAGAAGAAGAAGAAGAAGAAGAAGACAGAAGAGTTGGTTTAGTAAGAATAGCATCTAGAATATACACTTTATGATCTTTGGTATATATTACTGGATCTAATATCAGAAGTCTAAATATTACATTTCTCCCCATTTCCAACGGATTTTGAGAATGTCGCCTCGAGAGTGTTAATAATTTAGGAAGTATGTAATATTCAAAATAGAGAATACAGATCTTGACTATTAACCCGAATTTCAGGTTATCATAATATATAACAAAAACATATATATGGATCATATTTATTCATTAGTGGTCAAGAGAAACTTAGTGACGAGAGAATTGTCCCGAGGTCGATGTTCACATAAAACATAAAATCATAAGAAGTAGGCACCGTTGATGGAAACGCACTTATGTCTAAGTGTGGACAATGGAAGAGCGTAGATGGGAAACCTCGGGAATGGCTTTAGTCCTGTACATTAAAACAAAGTAAATGCAATTTGGTCAACACAGTCCATGGGTTGTTCTCGGATATTCGTGGAAGGGCTATTTTTCATGAGCAGTGATGAGGTGTTTTCTGTTTGATGTTGTCATTTATTATACAAACAGACAAACCTCATCACTGCTCATGAAAATCCACGAAAATCCGAGACCTACAAAGGAGTCATCTCGTGCAAAATAGGGAACTGTGGGTCCCTACCCTCCTCATACATAGGATACACAACAACAACACTTAGTAGAAGAATCACTCTCCACCTCCTAAATGGTACACCAAAAACTCACACTATCACATGCCATAACACCACTCTAACAAGGGAAATGATGGAGAAAAACACAAAAATGATTGGACAAGAACAGGATACCAAGCGCCTGCAAATTCTCGAGGAACTTCTTATTAAAGAGAAGTCTCCAAAATTAAATCTACAATCGAGAGATCTTGCCATAATTCTGTCCATGAAGTCCACCACTGTACGGAATTCCACCTCCCCACGGAGTTCCACCTCCCCACGGAGTTCCGCCATCCCACAGAGTTCCACCACCATTCCTTTATGTAGGTAATAAATCAACCTTTATGTAGGTAATCAAAATACCAACCTACATAAAGGCTTGTACAAACTTGATAATTTCATTTGTCAAGAAATTAGTAAGATATAATCAGGTAAAATGTTACCCAACGAATTGACCTAATGTCGCCATATATCATTAGTAGAAACAGTGACCATTGTCGACTTTGAACTTATGTAACCCAACCATCGTAATATAATTGACAATGACCATCCTATATCAAGGGGGTCATTGGTCGCTACGCTTATTCAAACTGTCCTTGTTACTTTGTATCATATATATATTGTCTATGTATTCCTATCACTATGTACTTGTTGCACTGAAGATGTAATATACGAAAGCGTTCTGCTTCGTTAGTTTCTTTTTCCAAGTGGTCTACTTTGCATATATATATATATATATATATATGTATGTATATATATATATGTATGTATATATATATATATATGTATATATATATAGAGAGAGAGAGATAGATACATATACGAGTATAATATACATACATACATACAAACATACATACATACATACATACATACATGCATACATACATATATACATACATACATACGCACATATATATATACATACATACATACATGAACTTGATAGCTGTTCATACCTAAGGACAGAAGTCCTGGTGCCTTATCGGCGACAACGTACAATCGTTCCAGTCTTCTTCTGAACCTCTTTCTAAACGTCTCTTATGTGTAATGTTTCCTCGTCCACAATTCTAAGATCCTATAACTTGATCACCGATACAGGCGTTATGTAAATTGAACAAATATATTTTTCTAAAAGATATAATGTTTAATATCTAGTTAGATTTCCCCAAAATTAATAATGTTAAATCTACATTTTAGATGTGTTTAAAGATACAAGCTCTAATTACGTGACGTAATTAAGACTACATATATCAAATGGGAGTGTTCATATTGTAGTGGAGCTTGCTGGATATATAAAGGACAATAGTGCTTATATTCCAAATAACTTTATAATAAAAAAATTCTTGATTTATTAAAAATTGCTAATCTTTTGATACAGTGGCTATTACTTTAGGGCTTCTAGAAGGAAGCGAGACATTTTTGTTTTTTGTTTTCTATCAATGCACATTTTTTTTTTATCTAGACGTGGAATTCCACACTTCAAATTTTTGTGTATGATGTCATTTGATAGTTAACACTGAATAGCTTTTACATCTCAGGCATGACGCAATGCTGAAAGGAAGAGATGGCAAAGAGGAAACGCGTTGCTCTCATTGAAAACAAAAGAAGGACAAAAAAAAAATACAAGATCTGAGCACGTTTGAAAAGATTGCTGATTGTAAGAGATACAATTGTTAGAAGCTCAGCAACTATTTGTACCTGTCTCTGCCACGGAAAGGAATGAAACGGTCGAAGTACCTGAAAATAAGGCCGGCCACACACGTGCAGTTTAAACTGACAGTTAAAGCTGTTCAGTTATAACTGTCAATTGAAACTGCACGTGTGTGGGTATCTTAGTAATACTGAGATACTCACACACGTGTAGTTTTAACTGACAGTTATAACTGAACAGTTGTAACCGTCAGTTTAATTAAACTGCACGTGTGGGGCCGGCCTAAGGAAAGATGACACCCGTTACGGAAAGGGTGAAAAGAAAAAGGCTATAACCCTTTTATAACTGTTAAGGTGCCACGGAAACGAAAAGAATAGCCTGGCGTCAGTTAGAGTAAAAGAAAAAGTAGTATCCGGTACAGAAATGAGTAATTACAAAGTAAATAGGTTAAGGAAAGCAAAGTCATGCCCCAGCAAAGGCACAGTGTATGGTACAAGACTCTCGATGCTTCTTTTTCCTGTTACATGTAAAACAAATCCTTTCTGATACCACAGTTTTGAAGAAGACTAGTTTCTAGTTATGGTTATCACTTCATATCTGATTCTATGCTATATAGATCTGAATATATTCGAAACAAGAAGTCCATATTCAGTCCAGGTGTGACATACGGGCCAAAGAACTTAATTCCTTCTACACTTTGATGCCAAATAAAGATTTTCTTTAACATAATGCTAAACGCTATTATTAAGTTGTGATCTTAAAGGATAATTGGGTGGGCTGATGGCGTAATACAAAGCGTACAGGTCTCTCATGTGCTTAGTTGTGGTCTCGAATCCCGCAATCCTCTTCGATTCCCATCAGTGACGGTTACCTGGCCTCATAGTCCAAACGCATTCAGCAAGGTGACGGCTCCGGCCGCAGCTTCTGAGCATCTCGCGGAGGCTCCACATCACCTCAAAGGATAATGTGTCTTTCGTATAATCCCCCATCCATCTGAAAAAACAATTTCTGTAGAGTTTGCTGAGGCTTATGCTAAACATCTGTATTCAAGTGAGGGACGAAATTCCAGCCGAGTTAATACTTGCAAATGATATTGTTTTCCAGCTCGAGATAATCTACTTGATTATCGTTGTTAGCACTTTGAACACGCTTACGTTTTTTATTATGAGTTTCGTTTTGATTTTGGACATGGGATTCTATTCAGGTGAAGAAGCGGACGTTGGGCTGAAAGGGGTCTAGACCGACGAGGACCCTCTTCAGGAGAAAGCCCGTCCCTTTATTTGACTTAAATGTCCCGTTCTTAGGCCAATATCTACCTCACCGTGTTGAAGTATTTAACTGCTCACTCGATACTCTTGGGACTACCAATGCATACTGCTTTATCTTCGACTTATCTGTTATTTCCCTACTTTGGATAGATAGATGGCCACATTATTTGGACCGTGATTTTTAAATGTAATCGCGAACTGGGTCGTTATGCAAACTAATGACAAGCTCAACGTGGGGCTTCGTGGGGTGAAGCTGCAATAACGGCTGCAATGACCGTGCCAGAGACGCGATGGAGTAGGAATAGTGACGGGAATTATTGGTATACTTACGAACCATTATGATAATATTTCCCCACCCTTTTTTTATCTCTTCCCCCCTGAGCGATACTTTATGGGCTATTGTTTCGCGCTTGTTTTAGCCCTTATCCGATCGTTCCTTAGTACCTGGGAGAGAGTGATTGTATTATCATGAGCAGACCTGAGATAGGGCACTTTGCAAATGTCTTCCCAATACTAGGTTCTCTCTATGCGCGGGTTGATAGACAGCGTCTATTGCTATAATCCGGTAATACGGTTAGATAGAAATAAGGAACATACTCGTACAGTGTAGTATAGATTTTTTTTATTCTGTCCATTGGTTACGAGTTTGTGTCTATTATTTGTTGTAACTGCCATTCAATAATAATGAAAAGTATTATAGAAGATGGAAAGCATGGAAAAAACAGAGAATGATAGAAAATATAAAGACAAATAGATAAATTTATCAATCAAAAGATAAATACCGGTTAGAGAGAGAGAGAGAGAGAGAGAGAGAGAGAGAGAGAGAGAGAGAGAGAGAGAGAGAGAGAGAGAGAGAGAGAGAGAGAGAGAGAGGTATGTACATATTTGCCGATAATATCAGAAAATAATACAAACGACATATGTTTGGCCATAATTGTAGAAAACTGTGCCTATATGTGATGTCAGACCCTTTCTTCACTATGGTGCTTACTAAATAATCACGGAAGCTTTGAATGATATGAAAAAAAGATATATAAACAGATAATTACGAGCATATTAACAAATCAACATATGAGCAAAGAAATGATCAACAAATAGATGAGTGAATGAATAAACAAATAAATAGAAAAAATAAGTCTAAAAACAAAAGAATTAGTAATTATTAAGTAAGTAAATGAATGAATAAAATGAATAAATAAACTATTGTATATATTTAGATCTACTTATTAAGCTATCCATATATGCATATATATATATATGTTTATAGTATATATATATGTATATATATATATATATATATATATATATATATATACATCTACACTGAATGGTTCCCAGCGATCAATTGATATTATTCAACCACAAACAACTTTTAATTCCATGCCATCGCAATCGAGACTGAAGAATCGCTCGATGGAGACATTTTGTTGGAAATTGAAACGTCTCTTGATAGCGCATTGGTTTAAGTCACTGTAACTTTGTTACGGGTTAGCTGGGTTCGAATCCTCGGGTCGTCCACGTTTCAATTTCCAAC
>NC_134790.1:2983736-2986236 GCF_046742065.1 Oratosquilla oratoria
ATCATCATCATCATCATCATCATCATCATCATCATCATCATCATCATCATCATCATCATCATCATCATCATCATCATCATCATCATCATCATCACCATCATCACCATCATCACCATCATCACCATCATCACCATCATCACCATCATCACCATCATCACCATCATCACCATCACCATCACCATCACCATCACCACCATCACCACCATCACCACCATCACCATCACCACCACCATCACCACAACCATCACCATCATCATCATCGCCGCTGCCGCCGCAGCTGTCCTCCTACCACCACCACCACCACCACCACCACCACCACCACCACCACCACCACCACTCATTTCATGCACTTGTTATTAATTTGTTTATTTTTTATCTATTTATTTATTTATTTATTTATTTTTATCTTCGGGCAATTTTACTCCACTAAAGGGAGCTTGACGTGCACAGTACGTTAAAATTCTTGATCAAGTTCGCATCACGATATACCTTAACAAACCTCACTACAGCCGTCTCAAGGTGATTTCATTCTCCGCCTTTCAATTTTTAGAAGGTTAAAGAGAACTTACCTTCCTCACGGCATAAAAACCTCACCAGTTGAATGAGCCTTTGTACGGCTTTTAAGGGTGTTTTTCTGCGCAATTGGTTATTGAATATCGTCTTAACGGCTACGTTACGATGGCGGCGTCTTAGCTCTCTGACGTTATCCAAAATGAAATATAAAAAAATCAGGAAGAAAGTTAATGAAATTTTGAAGTTAAAGAAATTATCTGGACCTTGTTCACGGTCACATGGGAGAGTTAGTGAATTTTTTTTTTTTTTAAATTGAAATCTATTTATTTAGTAAACCAAAAAGAAACCCCTCAGTCCATGGCAAAATCCAGGCTAAAAGATAAATGAGAAATGAATGTTGAAAAAGAAAGAAAAGACTGAAGAAATAATAGAAAATGGAATATCGGGATCATAGTGTATTGGACATGTTTTCATTATTTTTCATTATTCATATACTTATTTATTCATATATTTTTTCTTTGTCACTTGGAGTCCACCCGTGTTGGAAGCTTCCTTCATATCTCTGTAAAAGTATATAAATGAGTAAATGAAGAAATAAGTAAATAGATGAATAAATAATAAAATAAATGAAATATAATGATAATAAGAATAGTAAAATAAGTAAAAGGTAATGATAAAGAATAAAAATAATAAATTGATAAGTGAATAAGGAAATCAATATAATGATAGATAAATAAATATAGATAAACAAATGAATATATAAATGAATGAATAAATAAAATTTGGTGAATAAAGAGTGAATGAAATCCTTAAAGCACGATCCTCAGGGCTCGTAGCAAGCTTGGAGAAAGTAAAAAAAATGTTTTGTGTTGGAACTAAAAAAGAAATTTGCTTGATTATTCTCTCAGTCCCTTAGGTTTGTATCAATTCATTTCTTGTGTTATAAGTAAATAATGAATAAAAGAATAAATGAGTAAATGAATAAGTTGAAAGCTAAATGAGCAAATAAATGTAGATAAATATATGAAAATGAATAAGCCAAGAAATAGACATTTCAATAATTAAACAAAATAACAACTAAATAAGTACGTAATAATCAAATAAACAGGTAAATGTATGAATAAACAAACACACAAACAATCCTTCAAACGAACAAACAAACAGACAAGCGAATAGTCAAATAATGAAATTGAAGGCACGTTAATGCTTAGGAGTCGGAACTAATCGCAGATATATTTTCTTATATTACCAACAATTTGCCGTCCTTCAGCTTTATTCCAAACCTCCAATTTTTTTTAACTGATATATAAAAACGAGTAAATGAAAATACATAGATGGTTTAAGGGTCATCAGTAATTGTAAAGTCCCTTCTCAATTTACGCTTAACGAAGAAAATGGATGAAAAAGAAAGAATAGAGAAAAAATAGAGAGAAAAAAAATGGAGAAAAAAGTTGAAAAGCCGCTGGGCCGCTTGAATGCGGGAAGTGACGGAGTTTTACTTGATGAGATCGGCGAGAGGCTCACTACGTAAAGAGGAAGATGTGACATTACTACCACGATGACAGAGAATGGGTTAGAGAGGGGGTGAGTAGAGAGAGGGCGTATATCTCCACACCCTCCCACACCTTCCACCCATCCACCGATTCCACCCTCCCACCGCTCCACCTCCGCGAGTAGGTGGAAGACACAAGGAGACAGGTAGAGGAGGCGTTCGATTAAAAGGACGGCTTGGTCCCTTCGGGAGAGTGTCTTCTCATGGTTGGCGTCAAGGGATTTAACTTAACACATAAGAGCCCGATACGTTTTATCTATTTACCAATTTTTTCATATATTTGATTGTTTATTTGTCTATTTACCCTTTTATTTGTTTATTTGAGGATATTGATTTACCTACGTATTCAGTTGTCATTTGTTTTTGTCTAAAAGTTTATTTATCATTTCTATATGTTCATATAGAATTTCAATTTTCTTATATATATATATATAT
>NC_134790.1:2993736-2996236 GCF_046742065.1 Oratosquilla oratoria
CATATCGATGGCCCGTTTCAAGCCCTTACGGTGTCTGTTGCCACTTTTTTTTTTTTTTTTTTTTTTTTTTTTTGCTGAATAAAAAAATAGGTCAAAAGGCTGACCACCTCCTGGTATAGCCCCCTCTCACTGCCGCACCCGAACGTTCTTTGAAGAGAAAAACTTATTTTGAAGACACGAAAATGAGAGAAGGAAAATCAAGTATGATATACACTATCGCAGTTCAAAGTGAACATAAAAAAATGAACGACGTTATTCTTTCAAAACCAAAAATGGTAAGTGATATGAAAGTTGTTTTTATTAAAAATCCTTCCAAAATGGCTGCCATTGAATCACGGGGACGAACAGTTTTAGAATTAAGAACAGAGATATGATTTAGGTCACAGCCACTGACCAGTTCAGAAAACTGAATGTTTTTTTTCGAAGTGCAACGACCTCTCACTGAACGAAACATTTGTGTTTGTATCATTGGTGAAGCGTACTGTACAAGCCCGACCGAGCGAAAACAGGAGACGATTGATACTTGGAAAAGTGACTGTTTTGGACGTTTGCGAGTCCCAAGACGGAGATGGGCGGGTATTGGATCGGGCGGGGGTCCATCAGGAACCAGTAGACGGGGAGCGTCTACGGACCCTCTTCAGAAGGCATTGGTTGGCAAGCGGGAAGGAGGTAAGGCGGAGATGTCCATGGGGGGAGAGGACGATGGAGGAAGAGCCGAAGGAGAGAAGGAAAGTCAAGAAGGTGGCATTAAATTCACAAAATCAACGAGGACTTTTTCTCAGCTGAATAGAATTGTCTGGCGTCATTGAGAACAAAATATTGATCGTTCATCCTTATTGCCTTTATAAGTTTATTTAATAAAAAACACGGAAGAATTTCTATGAGTTGAATAAAATCAACTAACGTAGACTAGAACTAAAAACCTTACATACATGGTTAAATATACTTGAGGGTTAATGGGGTTAGTTTCTATACCAGTCGTCCTCAACCTATGGTTCAGTGACTCTTTGTGGGCCACAGTGGTTCACAAATAGAACCACAAATCAAAAAATAGTATTACTCTAATACACTAGTGTTCTATTTACTAGTTCTACTTACTAGTTCTATTTACTAGTTCTGTTTACTAGCTCTACTTACTAGTTCTATTTACAAGTGATGGGATTTCTACGATGCTACAGAACAGCAATACATAAGAACGGGGTACACAAGGGAAGAGTTTGAGAACCCCTGTTCTGTACTATCAAACCCACGGAAACGCTCCTATACCAAAATGAAGGGTTGAGCGTTGGGTGAACCTAACCACCGTGTGTATGAGAACAGCTGCAGGGTCCCAGCTATGAATAATGAGCAGCTGGGGAGATGAGGAGTAGAGTCATAAAATCTTAGGAAAGTTGTCGAAGAAGACCCATAGAGGAAGCACGCAAGCCCCGCCTCTTCTTGCATCAACTCTTGGGGTGCAGGAGGGACGAGTTGTGACGATGGTCGTGGTAGCCGTGGATTGTCCCGAAGTGAATAAAATCCTCGAATGGTGGCCAAAACAAATATGGTGGTCAGTCTGTGTACTCGAACGGTAAATAATTCATATGTGATATGTTGCTATTACAGTTATGTTTATTTCATTTGGTAGTATAATTTTCATTGCAAGAAAACTCGGTGTGAAAAAATGTGTATGGTTCACGGTATTAGTTATTCTCATACCAGTGTAGTAGTCAAAGTAGGAACTCGCGTGGAAATTTAAGAGAGAGAGAGAGAGAGAGAGAGAGAGAGAGAGAGAGAGAGAGAGAGAGAGAGAGAGAGAGAGAGAGAGAGAGAGAGAGAGAGAGAGAGAAAGGGGAAGATATAGAATGGGAGAAGAAGAGAGGTAGAGAGCGGGAGAGAAATACAGAGAAGGGAAGAGGAGGGAGAAAGATGGAGGAAGGGAGATAGGGTTCGAGGGAGTGTAAGGGGGTAGGAGAATAATAATGAAAACACGTACGTCTTCATAACTAAGGTCATTGACGTCGCGTCGAGAAACAGAGGCAGGAAGAGAGATCTCAAAGAACAGCCTGAAGGAGGAAGATCCTATTCGAGCAGTTCATTGGCCGATGGTTCGTGTTTTTTTGTTTTGTTTTGTTTTTTCATATCCTCGAACTTCTTCTGCGCCGTAATCCCTTTCCTCCATTCTGGCACTCATATGATGAACAAACGTGTTGCCATGGGAACAAACAACATAGATCACTCGTGCTCTGTAACATACAATAGCGAATCGGGAATGCATTGAAGCAGGGCAATAGACTCTACAGGTGCAAAGATACCATTAATGCATATATTGTAATACATGACATATATATACATATGTATAAACATATATAATGCTTGCACATACACACATTCACGCATACACATGTAAAAACATACACACATGCACACAAAAACACACACACACACACGCATACACAACAACGCGCGCGTACACACACACACACACACACACACACACACACACACACACACACACACA
>NC_134790.1:3001236-3006236 GCF_046742065.1 Oratosquilla oratoria
TAGTTAAAAAATATAATTCATGGTTTCCCATTAATTAAATTTTGTGTTTCCGTTCCAGTCGGTAAACCTTTCATCTTCTCTCTGCTTGTCAATCATCATTTGTTCCTAAAATAGGCTCATTCCATTGGCTCCCGATTCTTCTATATTTTCAAGAATTCCAGCTACACTATTGCCTGAAACTAAACATATCAAATAGGTTTTAACTTTTGACTTACTGAAGATTTTCCTCATCAGAACAAATGATAACTCCTTGACTATGGGAAGTTTGTTTTCTGTTTGGATAAACTGTTTCGCGGCGGCAGGAATAGAAATTATAGATCGACTGTGGAAGGCAGAATTCATTGAGATCATTTTAAACCTTTTGTAATCGAAGGTTTCTCTCTCACACATACACACCTACTCACACTAACTTGCACACATACACACACACACACACACACACACACACACACACACACACACACACACACACACACACACACACACACACATATATATAGATATATATATATATATATATATGTGTGTGTGTGCGTGTATGTGTACTTTACATATATAGATATATACAAACACGTGTATACAAATTTGTGTGCATGTGTGCTCATATGTGCATATGTATCTGCATATGTTTGTATTTCTCTGTAAATGTGTGTTTTTGTGTTTAAGTGTATATACTCAAATATTCGAGGGCTTTTTTAACGATTGTAAATGGTAGTAGGGGGAGGAAGCATAAGGTCGTAAAGGCCGAGATGAATACGAAATCAAATGCAAATTCAGAGATTTTGAAACTACATAGCTTAAGGTGGAAGACATTGAAATATACACAGAGCACTTCTCTGGGGGCACTGACAGAGAGTTGCTGAATTATCATTTCACTGATTAAATAATGAACACAAATTTGCTCAGGGAAATGTATCGAAGGGGAAGATAGCTTGGTTGAAGCCTTGTTTGATGGGAGCAAACATCGATTTGAAAAGTTGCTTAGGCAATAAAGGAGAACAAGGTAGAGTTGGTAAAATGAGAAAAAAGCAAATAATTGCGATCCAAAAAACTCTGTTTCTAAAGTTATGGGTCATGGTTAAATAGAAGAGGGTACCTTTATGCAGGCTCTCTTTATTTTGATGACTTTTTTTTTTTTGCAAAAAAAATATATATGCGCTATTGCAAGTACTAATACCTGTATGTATATATGCTGTATGCACACACATTATTTTTGCCTTTAACCTCGTAACTATTTCGTTTCAGACCATGAAATTTCTCTTTTAGTTTAATCTATTCTCTTTCATATCCTGAACGCTGTTTTCTACTCTCCTCCTCACCTTCTTCGTTCCAATTACGACTGACCCAATAATTAAAGCAAATCTTTGTACATTTTATATCTAAGGTCAGAAATCAGTTTCGTCTTTGTTCTTCATATTCTGCTTAATGTTATTTGTACCTTCCTCCAGTTGTGGAGAACACATCACCGCTGCATATTCCAGTCTGGGTCGGATCAGGCAGTCTATAATTTTTTTTTCTTCTTTATCTTCTCGTCCATTTAGTTGAAAACTACTTTTATATACGTCAATAGTCTCTGTTTCAACCGCAATTTTGTTGATATGTTTGTCAGTTGATACGTTATCTGTGACCAGCTCTCCCAGATTTTTCTCTTATTTTTGGTTTGGTAATTGATTCTTTACACAGTGAGCTCATTGATGGTCGCTATGAGCTTTTACTCATATCAAATACTTTATATTTTTGGTAATAAAGATAATTTTCCACAGGTCATGTGCACGAGTGTGTGTGTGTGTTCATTTGCATATAAGGGTGTGTTTGTCCGTGTGTGTGGATGTATGTGTGTATTGTTGTTGTTGCGTATGTGTGTGTATGCGTGTGTGTGTTTGTTCGTGTGTGTGTGTGTGTGTGTGTATTTGTTCGTGTGTATGTGTTTGTGCGTGTGTGTGTGTGAGTATGTGTGTGTGTGTTTGTGTGTATAGGTGTATGTGTAAGGGGTGGGCGGGTGTGCGGGGGATGGGGAGTATTCTAATGCTTGTAGTTCAACTTCTGTGGTTGATGGAGTGCCACAGAGAAGATAAAATAATAAAAAAGACAGTTTGAATATGAGGTAACAAATACAGAATCCTGTAAACCTCGAAACATTCCTTCATACACTTGATCGTACGCATCCTTTGCACGCTCGTGTGTCTTGAGAGACTTGCATTTCATTAATTTCCTTCATTTTCAACACAAGCCTGAACAGAGTCACACCACTCGATATCAAACTCCCGCACGCGCCGTCGTAATCCAAGAGGGAAGGTCGACTTAACCTATTAAGTCGAGCGAGTAGCACATTGGAGAATATCTATCACTAGAAGCTCTCGTTAAACCTTAAACTCCCACGCATTTGAGCACGAAAACTGAATAAAATAATATGTTCTTGGGAATACAAATTTCCAAAGTTGTTTCAGTCACAAATCTATCGATAGATAAATTATAAAAAATAAACATAATAACTGATAGATAATCAAACATCAAAACGATCAAAAACATGATCATCTTGTCTAAGATGATTATAAACAAAGAATGACCAATTTTCTTTATCATATGACCAAATCAATTAATATGCTACAGACCTCCCTTATCCCATTCCTTGCCTCCTCCTCTTCCTCCTTCTCCCCCTTCAAATTCTCTTCTTTCTCCTTTTCCTCCTATCCTTCTCCTCCTCCTCCTCCTCCTCCTCCTCCTCCTCCTCCTTCTTCTTTTAGTACAAATACTCACATTTCAAAAGCATTCAAACATCTAAAGACACATAAACAAACATATCTACAAACAGCAAGCAGTCAAACATACCAAAAGGAATACATACATAATACATTCAAGCATGCACACAACCCCATACAAAGAGACAGAACTCCATCAGCACAGCTTTATGCTACAAGTAGGTAAATACAGTACATACCCGCTCGCTCAATCGCTCACTAAGCGACCCTTTGCTGACGACAGAAATTGAATAAAAGATTAATTGAGGATGATGTCTACATGGATATACTTGAGCTTAGAAATGATAAAGCAGATGGTATTGACAGTGTTGTTAATGAATATTCTAAAGGTACAAAATATATCATTTTGTGTTTGGAAAACTATTTCTCAAGGTCTCAAAAACAAGTCACCTTCCTGAAGATTGGTTAATTGGAATCACTGTTTTTATTTATAATAACGCAGAAGTAATTTGTGTAAATGATCATAGAGGTTGAATCTCTTGCGCTGTTTAGGTTAACTGCTTACAGGATTACTAAATGCAATACTGACAGTTTAGTGATGATGATTTTGTTATTAAGGAAATACAAGCAAGTTTTAGACAAAAAAAGTTTGCCAACGACCATCTTTTTTGAGGTTAAGATTCTTAACTGATTTGTTGTTTTATTGAAATGAAGCAAAGGAAAAATAAATTATGATCATTTGTCTTTGAACTATATGAGTATATGAACGATAATGAGAAATATTTGTGAGAAAATAATTGTAATAAATTGTGAAGGTAGATAGATCAACAGATGTGTTGAAGATTCGTCTATTAATGTATGCAGATGGAACGATTATATAAGCAGAATATAAATCAGATATTTGTCATGCACTCAATACAATTAAAATTTACTGTGATAAATGGAGATTAGATATAAAATATAAAAAGATAGAAATCAATATAGTTCCTCAAAGATATGATATCGAGGACCATGACTTTCAGTTTACACGTGAAATTCATAAACTGCAATGGAAGTTTTAAAACGTCTCAAGAACAACTCTTCTAACAAGGAAAGTTAGCTATGTTCTGTTTAAGGTCATCTTAACAACAGGTCAGGACTCGCAGTAATGGATTTAAATTGATCTTTTTTCATTTAAAAAGGAAGTAGATAAGCACTTGTTTACCAGTGAAGTGGTTAACGAATGGAATAGATATATTAACCATGTAGTGATGGATGAACTTATCAGTTGCTTTAAGAGAAGGTTAGATAACTTTATAGATGGGAAGAGTAGGTGGTAAGGGATTTGGAACTGCTTAATGTAGGCCTTATGGTCTCTTGCATTCTCCTTCATTCTTGATGTTCTTATGTTCTTAATTGCAAACTGTCGTAAATTTGATCTCCCAACTTATCTACAGATAGAAATGTTAGATGTTGATGCACGAAGGCGATTATGAAAATATAGAATTATTAGAGATAAAGAAAAATATATATATAATCTTTTAAACATATACTTGATGTTTCTAAGACTATTAAACATATACTTGATGTTTCTAAGTCTGCATGCAGTGCTATGGTTCATGTTGAGTTGGTAGGTATCTTCATGTGATTTGTAGAATGCTGAATTGTTGAATAAGAACTATCACCGGTGAATGAGATATACTTGGCGTCTTTTCAAACCATAAAATGAAGATCACTTCAGATCACATTTGATGAACTACATTAAAAACACTGTCATGTAATTGGGGTAATTGGGGATATTATTACAACAAGAATTTCACAATGCTCTTTAACTGAAATTGTTTTCGAGGGAATTAGAAACAATTTGGTAACTGAATGATATTCAGCCATAAACAGTTGATCACCATGTAAACATGTGTCTTATAAAGATAGATTTTCTTTTAAAATTCATTTGGTAAAATTATCAAAGCAGTATAGAATCAGCTTTTCTGAATTTAGAACCAGAGGCTACTCGTTACAGTACATAGGTTTACCAGACTCCCAAGTGATGAATGGTTTTGTAACAAATGTAACGAGAATATCATAACAGACGCTAACCAAGTAGCATTTGAGTCTAGAAATCAAGATATTGCTGTACTAAAGCGTCATTATGTACGTATGTACTATATAAATAACTCCAGCAGGCACAAGTTAGCTGAATTATTTTAAAACCAAATATGTACAACTTCACATAATGTAGTATTAATTGGAATGCAATTAGTGGCACCATTCTGCACAACTAGAAGTTATGGGGACGCGTGTTATTGATATTGTAGGCGTGAT
>NC_134790.1:3016236-3018736 GCF_046742065.1 Oratosquilla oratoria
CTACTATTACCACTACCAATACCACTACCGTTACCACCACCACTACCACTACTAATATCATCACAATTTCCATACCACTACCTCTACGACTGCCACTACCTCTACCACCACGAGCACTACCACCATCGTTCCACTATCATCCTCGCTTCAGCCATTATCTCAAAGAATATTTATGAGAGGCCCACAAGATGTGTGGCGTCGAGGAGCTTTGCAACCTGGTTTGCAAGAGCTCGGAGCATGGAACGATCCCCAACGGATACTGTTGATTACCACTTGCCTTGACTTAACGCATATGCCCAAGGTGAAGGGTTCTGTAGGAGCTTACCGACCTCTGTTAAGGGATTTTTATTGTTATTGTCTCTGTGAAGGAAATTCTTGTGGTTTCGTCTTTGACAGGAGGAGTCTTCGACCAGATGGATTTCTCTGGAGAATCTGTGGAAAACCAGAAGAAAAAATCGAAGTAGCTTCTGGCAGTACATAGTGGAGAGTGGGTCCCGTGAGATGGACGAAACGTAATCCAACTTTCCTCTTTCCACATCATTATTATTCGTGCGTGTGTTTAATGTAAATATGTACTTCAGTATGTATGTAAACCAAAGCTCATTAGTCAGTGATATTAATGAGTAAATAGAGAGTGGGAAGAGGTGCCCGTGTTTATTAATCCGAAAGATTTCATGTTGAATTTGTTTGGCTTTTTTGTTTCCAAATATGCTTTTCCTCTTCGACTGTAAAATTGATGATCACGTTGAGCTTTTGCTTGTCTTCGTTTACTTTGCTGTTGTTGAATTTATTGTATTTATTGCTGTGAGTGACCATGAACGTGTGCGAACACACACACACACACACACACACACACACACACACACACACACACACACACACACACACACACACACACACACACACACACACACACACACACACACACACACACACACACACACACACACACACACACACACACACACATGCACACGCACGCGCGCATGTACGCACGCACACTCAGTGGAATGCCAAGTTAGTAGTAGATCTTGTATTAAATATTGTAGAGTTTTCTCCCCTCGTCTATTCATTTTTGTAATCATATATTTTGCCTGACTATTGTTTGTATTTAAAAATGCTCTAAGTAGAACAAAACGTCGTATGAAATGTAATGAGCTACGGAAATCTTTTATTTCGCGTCCATGAAGAAGTGACCATCAAAAAGATTGAATCTACAAATAAAATTTTAATCTAAGCTCATGCAGAGGTTGGTTTTAGTACATGTATAAAAAATGAGCTGCTGTTTACTTTCATATATATATATATATATATATATATATATATATATATATATATATATTTATATATATATATATACACAGTATATATATATATATACACATATATACATATACACGTGTGTGTGTGTGTGTGTGTGTGTGTGTGTGTGTGTGTGTGTGTGTGTGTGTGTGTGTGTGTGTGTGTGTGCGTGTGTGAGCTCCACATTCCTCTGTAAACAGGTTGCTTCTAATTTAGCTTCGAAGAAATGTAAATCCCGGATATAAAAATACTGGAATGAAATTCGAAGTACAGGCGTGGTTGTTTGATATTCTTGTGTTTTACGTATCAAGTGTACATGGTCACGTGATACGTATATACGAAAAGGAGTCCATTACGATATGGTATTACATGGCTCTTCGAGCTTAAAGGAAGGTAAACACGTGCATCACATCACGTCGCTTTTATATCTCAGAAATCAGCTACTCTTATTCATAGAAAATTCTAACTTTAGCCTCAAGGTCTGCCCTTGAGGAGGATTAGGTTCTCATCTCCCATACGGGAATCGATCGAGGATCGACGCCCCTGGGAGGCGACATTCATCTTATGCTATTCATGGAAGAGTTCGACTTGTCCTTGAGGGATCCCGCTGGAAAAGGATCAGTTTTTATTCGTATTACGAAGAAATCTTGCCTAACGATACTGGGAAGTGTTTTGGGTCTTCTTTTTATCTCCTCCCTCTCTATCAACTTCGCTTATGCGCAGTCTTTGTTCTTCACTGGGGTCCTCGCTTTTATCCTTTTCGTAGCATAATCTTCTCTTTCTCAGTAAGACTCAAGGGGCTTATTATATTAGTGGTAATTTGAGCTCTGTGTTTTACTTTATTTACTTGAAGAGCTGTTCGTCACCGGGTGAATTTATTCATCTTTGCAATGACCTTAGGAACTTTAACATTTCTAACCATCTAATTGATTACGTAATTTATTGATGTTTATTTTCACTTGTGATAAGATGTTTGACCAAGGGAAAAATTGAGGCCTCAACCCTACCGAGAATCTATTTAATTTTAATTCTGTTCCTCACGTGACTAGAATTGTCTGGTGTTATCTAAAACATTATTTCTTGATGTCATCATAGCACTCAACACTTCAACCACTGTGCAATGTCATTTTTGTATATACATTTGGATATATTGAGAATGTATCTCCCCATATGAATTTAAACAGCCGGAGCACTTTTT
>NC_134790.1:3026236-3028736 GCF_046742065.1 Oratosquilla oratoria
ACCTCCCTACCTAACCAAAATCCCTCCCTCTCTTCCCATCTCCTTACCTTTCTCTCTATCTTTAACTCTTCTTGCTTTCATTTCCCCCTTTCCTATTTAACTCCCTTTTTCCTAACCCCCCTTCCTCCCCTCTTTTCTCTTCCTCCTTCCTGCCCAACTTTCCTCTCTCTCTCTCTCTCTCTCTCTCTCTCTCTCTCTCTCTCTCTCTCTCTCTCTCTCTCTCTCTCTCTCTCTCTCTCTCTCTCTCTCTCTCTCTCTCTCTCTCTCTCTCTCTCTCTCTCTCTCTCTCTCTCTCTCTCTCTCTCTCTCTCTCTCTCTTTCTCTCTCTCTTCTCCCTTACAACCGACGTCACGTATGGTCTATAATTTTATTTCCCTTTTATCTCATCTCTTTGTTTCCCTTTTTCTTTCCCCCTTTCTGCTTACCTCCTCTTCCCATCCCACGTTCTCCTCCTCTTCTTTCCTCTCGCACTCTATGCTACGTCATACTTGATTAATTTTTTTTTCAAATTTCTTTCTTCCTATCATTGTTTTTTCTGTCTTTATTTCTTGCCCGACTCACTCCCTCTCCCAATCAGCCATCTTTCTCCATGCAAGCTTTCTTATCATCCTACTCCCCCTCCTATTAGCCCTCTTCCTCCACCTCCTCTTCCTCCTCCTCCTTCTCCTCCCCCTCCTCCTCGTTCTACTATTTCTTCTCTATCTTTTTGTCCTTCTCCTACTCCTCCTCTTCCTCCTCCTCTTCCTCCTCCTCTCTCTGTCTCCTCTTGCTCCTACTCTTGTTACTGGTCCTCCTATTAGCCCTCTTCCTCCACCTCCTCTCCCCCCTCCTCCTTCTCCTCCCCCTCCTCCTCGTTCTACTCTTTCTTCTCTATCTTTTCGTCCTTCTCCTACTCCTCCTCCTCTTCCTCCTCTCTTTGTCTCCTCGTGCTCCTAATCTTGTTTCTGGTCCTCCTCTTTGCCCACTTCCTCCTCCTCCTTCTTCTTCTTCTACTTCTCCTTCTTCTTCTTCCTATCCTTCTCTTTCACACCACACTTCTCCTCCTCCTTCTCTTCCTCCTCCCCTCCTCTTCCTCACCCACCTCGTCCTCCTTCTCATTATCCTCCTCTTTCTACCCATACTGTTGTTCCTCCGCCTTTTATTCTATTGTTGCTCACACTGTTTCTCCACCGTCTTCTCTTCCTACTCCCTAATATTGTTCCTCCTCCTCCTGCTCCTCCTCCTGCTCCTCCTCCTCCTCCTCCTACTCCTCTTCCTCCTCTTCCTCTTCCTCCTCCTCTTCCTCCTCCTCTTCCTCCTCCTCTTCCTCCTCCTCTTCCTCATCCTCCTCTTCCTCCTCCTCCTCCTCCTCCTCCTCTTCCTCCTCCTCCTCTTCCTCCTCCTCCTCTTCCTCCTCCTCCATACCCACCACCTTTTCTTGTTCTTTGTGCTCTTCCCTCCCCTCTTGGCTCCACGCTCCTTCATAGCAGTGGACCCTCTTCCTTTCACGTTTTTCGTCTCTCATTTCCCCCATTTTCACCTGAAACTGCAAAAGGGGATAAGGTAGGGAGGGCAGGCGGGGGAGGAGAGGGAAAGGGCTACCATAATACGGAAGGAATAAGATGACATATGTGCAAAGGGGACAAGAGAGGAAAGATAGTGGTGGCGTTTGTGGTGGTGGTGATATTGGTGATGGTGGTGATGACGTCGATGTCGGGGTAGGAGAGGGAAAGGACTACCATAATATAGAAGGAGTAAGATGAAATATGTGCAAAGGGGACAAGAGAGGAAAGATAGTGGTGACGTATGTGGTGGTGGTGATATTGGTGATGGTGATAGTGGTGATGGTGATGGTGGTGATGATGTCGATGTTGATGGTGATGGTGATGGAGATGGTGATGGTGATGGAGATGGAGATAGTGATGGTGATGGTGATTGTGTTGATGGTGGTGATGATGTCGATGTTGATGGTGATGGTGATGGAGATGGTGATGGTGATGGAGATAGTTGTGGTGATGGTGATTGATTGGTGGTACTAGTGGTAGCGTTCTTAGTTATGGTAGCAATGGTTTTGGTGATGGTGATAGTTAAGCGTTCGTAGTTAAGGTAGGAATGGTGTTAGCGGGGATAGTAACCATAGTATTAGTGAAACTCATGTAGGAAGCAAAACTACTGAACATAATATTCAAATAAAACATAAATATAAAATGAGTGGAACAAAACTGAGGAGAGATAGGAATGGAATAGGAGAACATGAACAAAGAATAAGAGAATAATGATGATCATAATAGAAAATAAGAATTAGAATACTTTCATCTCCTTCAGGATGATTTAAGCTCAGTTGTTGTGCAGTCCTCTGCCTGCAAGAGGTCTCGACCGGAAGAGACCATCTTCAGACATGGTTCTGATTCTCAGATAGATGAAGTCAATCGGCTAGGAAAATAAGGGGCGTATTTGTGTGTTCCCGATATGGAAAAGAGGGGATTCATACGTAAACCAGAAAGTGAGAGGGAAGGGGTGA
>NC_134790.1:3033736-3041236 GCF_046742065.1 Oratosquilla oratoria
CATATCTGTATATGTATACGTATATGAATATCTATTTATATCTATCTATCTAGCTATCTATATCTATCTATCTATCTATCTATCTATATATATATATATATATATATATATATATATATATAGATGTATGTATGCATGTATACATGTATGTATGTATATTAATATATATGTATATGTATGTATGTATGTAAGTGTGTGTATGTATGTATGTATGTATGTATGTATATTTATATATACCTAACCGGATAATTCAGAGATGCCACACGATTGAATGAAGTTCAGTGTTTGTGGAAATAGAACATGTGAATTATGGATGATGTTTGTCATGAAGTCGAAGTGGCCGTGGCTCTTCCTTCATAAACACCAACAGTTCTAGATGTAGATATAGACTTCTTTGAAAAGGCCGGAAAATAAACTGCCAATATATATATATATATATGTATATATATATATATATATATATATATATATATATATATATTACTAGAGAGCTTGGAAAAAAAAAAAAAAAAAAAAAAAGCAATTGAGGAAGGCCATAGGTTCTCTCCCCCGTACTCCCGTGCTGGTCTTCCACCCTATGAAAATAATTGCAATAATTATAATCAATAATAATAACAAGAGCTGGGCGCGTTCCTAGATGCGTTCCTCGGTGCGTTCCATTTTAGTTTGGCCGCGGTTAGCGCTCCCAATCTATTAAAGCTTAAGAGACAGGTTCATACGAAATAAAAGTCCGGTAAACAATAACAAGAGCTGGGCGCATTCCTAGATGCGTTCCTCGGTGCGTTCCGCTTAAGTTTGGCCGCGGTTAGCGCTCCCAATCTATTAAAGCTAAGAGACAGGTTCATACCGAAATAAAAGTCCGGTAGGCCACATACTATACCAAAGAAAAATTTCGTAGTCCAAATCCAAAAGGTGCCACATACTATACCAGCACCTCTATTGCTTTAATAGTTTAGGAGCGCTAACCACGACGAAACTAAAGCAGAACGCACCGAGGAACGCGTATAGGATCACACCGAGGAACGCGCCCACCTCTGTTAACAACGAAATATATAAACGCGTATATGACCTACACTGTTTGTTTAACCCTTCCTCTTTGATAGCTGGAATAGATACTAAGCTCATGAAACGCAGTTATTTGCTCAATATTGGTTCTACAGAGTCGAACTAACCCTCTTGCCTGCTGGGGTAGGGGATGCTTTCCACAGGAGAATAAACTCATTTGGTGATATGTTAGGTAAAGTCATTAAACGTAGTACATGCATACATATACCAAGGCTTTTTCCCCCTTACAAGGGGGGTAGCCAAAAAGAAAAATACATAAAATCATTCCCACCCATTCCATCCCTGAATACACTCTACACCCCTTAGCACCTCCTGAATGACGGGTCATCCCTGCACCTTGTCCACTGCCCTGGTAAATACAATAAAATGTTTTGACTGTGAAGGCCACTACAAGGCGAATCAATATCATCTACCATTAAACTGACTCCGAACCTTCGAAGTAAAAGACAGAAAATGTAGAGAAAGTTGGATCCACTAGTACATACGATGTCTCTCCAAGTAATCATCGAGGTATGGAAATCTGTTTCCTAAGAATCGTAAGAAAATGTTTCAGATCCGAAGGAATCACTTTTTGCTTGTCAGGTTGATTGATTGTGGCCTCAAACTTGGCTGACCGGAAACCCGCAACCCCACGACAACCGCCAACGGTCCTCGGGTATTCCCATCGATCTCTTTGGGAAGAAACTTTGGTATGAGTATCGGACAATTTCTGTATTACCAGGTGAAAATACTAGAAGACGGGGAGCAATAGATGTCAGCTCCCTTTGTGGTTAAAGGTGGAGGGAACACAAACAAAGCTGATAGAGAATAGTCGGACCTTTTTATTGGTTATGGACGTAGACTGGGGATTACGTAGAGAGTCTGCCCTTGGCGAAACCTGCAATCTAACGAGGAAGACACAAGTTTCTACACTACGCAAAGTGACAATCACTGGTGCGACAAGGCATGAATGAATGAATAAATGAATGAATGAATGAATGAATGAATGAATGGATGAGTGAATGAATGAATAAATGAATAAATGAATAAATGAAATGAATAATGAATGAATGGATGAATGAATGAATGAATGAATGAATGAATGAATGAAGAAATGAATGAATGGATGGATGGATGAATGGGTGGATGAATGAATGAATGAATGAATGAATGAATAAATGAATGAATGAATGGGTGAATGGATGAATGGATGAATGGGTGGATGAATCGATGAATGAATGGATGAATGAATGAATGAATGGATGGATGAATGGATGGATGGATGAATGGGTGGATGAATCGATGAATGAATGAATGAATGGGTGAATGAATGAATGAATGGATGAATAAATGAATGGATGAATGAATGAATGAATGAATGAATGAATGGATGGATGAATGGGTGGATGAATCAATGAATGAATGAATGTATGGATGAATGAATGAGTGAATGAATGGATGAATGAATGAATGAATAAATGAATGTATGTATGTATGTATGTATGTATGTATGTATGTATGTATCGATGGATGGATGGATGATGGATGGATGGATGGATGGATGGATGGATGGATGTATGAAGGGATGAATTAATGAACGGATAAATGAAAGAATGAATGAATGGATGGATGAATGAATGAATGAGTGAATGAATGAAAGAATGAATGAATGAATGAATGAATGAATGAATGAATGAACGTAGACTGGTTCAGTGTCACTATCTCGTATACAGAGGTGAGTGGTTGCCGGTTGCCTGCGAACTGAAAGGTGATAGATATGGTATGTGGTACAAGAAGGTAGTGGAGGTGAGGAGCCTCCACCAGGAGGCGTTGAGTAGCTGTGTCAGGTAACGGTCATTGCTGGGAATCGGAGAGGAATGCGAGATTCGAACCCAGAACTAAAGGAATACGAGACAAAGACGTTTCCAATTACACCACCAGCGCACGTGTGGTATGTGGTATGTGGTATGGTCATTGTGTGAAGCAAGTGGTAGATATTATGAGAGTTTAATGTAATGGGAAAAAATATCTTGGGTCTAGTACTGGGAGCCATTGTTTGCCCGCTTTGGAGACACGTGGTAGGGAGATGTTTCTCTCCGACGTCCTTCTCGGGATGTATAGACTCAGAAAGCACTAATTCAGCTTCTTTGTTAGTTTTATCCTAGGGCCAAGAGGATGCCACGGAAATGAACAGGTTAACACGTTGGATGCCATAATCAAAGTAAAAGTGAGTTAATAGAGAAAAAATATATATTTTTTATTCAAAGTTGGTACCCGCAAAGATGAATAATATCATCTGGCATAAAAAATAATAAAAGAAAGAGTGACACTGGGTACGAAAGGGGCTTTATTATTTATTATTGATTTATTATGTATTTATTTATTTATTTATTTCATTATTGATTTAATTATCTTTTTTATGAATTAGTGTTATTTATCTGTTTGTTTATTATTCGTCATTAGATATTTATTTTATCTATTCATTTATCTAATTATTTAATTATTTTTATTCGTTTATTTATCCTTTTCTTTTTGTATCCGACTTAGTTATGGACCAAAAGGTCTCCTGTTGGCATGCTCTTACTTTTTAATCCTTTGTAAAGGATTCAGCAAGGGATTGGTAATCTGACTAACTGAGTAAGCCAAGATTAAGGGCCACAGAGCAAAGTAACTTTGCTACGACGAGGAAGAAAATTTATGCAAGTTTGCCTAACTTCTGATATCAGAGATTATATTACTGGGGGATGAAAATTCCCTCTCCCCCCGTGGGGGGGGGGGAGTTGGGTAGTAAGGGGGGCTGCTGATGCAACAGAATTACGGATTTAGTCAAAGTAAAGAGAAGCACGATGTTGGAATGTTTGAACTTGTTTCGCCGTGTTTTAAGATCCCTGTATTTATTCTTCCTTTCGCCAGGTGGCTCTGCCTCGCCGGGAGAAAACATTTGTTATGACAGGATGAAACACGTCTAATGATTATTTCGATTAGCCCTTTTGGTCACATTGTAAGATGCCAACGTTTCTTGTGCTCGGCGACAAGCAATTTTATTCAGTTTGGTGGAAAACACTGCACTGACACTTTTAAGTTCACGCTCTTGCCTTTGTCCTCTGGAGATGAAATATGAAAATGGACAGATAAATAAAAAACTAATTCATTCATTCATTAAAGAGATCATTGGAACCCAGTGACGGGATTCGGTAGGTGAAGTTGTCAGCGTACAGACCATACGTTCTTAATAGTCTCATCTTTGTCATCCGCTATTAAACTCTAAATAATGTAATGTCGCGTTCTTGTTTAATTCTCTCAAATGCTGAAGGTCAATGGCAGACATCAAGACCTAATCAAATAATATGCAATGCCAAGTTTAAGGTCGTTCCTTTTATCTTTTAATCTTGTTCAGAATACATGAGAATAAAATGGGAAGCTAGCAAGAGAGAGATAGAGAGATAGAGAGAGAGAGAGAGAGAGAGAGAGAGAGAGAGAGAGAGAGAGAGAGAGAGAGAGAGAGAGAGAGAGAGAGAGAGAGAGAGAGAGAGAGAGAGAGAGAGAGAGAGAGAGAGAGAGAGAAAGCGAGAGAGAGAGAGAGAGAGAGAGAGAGAGAGAGAGAGAGAGAGAGAGAGAGATAGTCGCATTATAAGAGCCCCAGCATCTGGGAAGACAGATGTCTAGAAAAAGTGAGCGGCTCATGAAAGACAAGACTTCAAGGGTCTGTCGACAAAAAGGACACAGGGCCTCTGGGCCCCTCTAATCTCTGAAACATGGTGTAAAAAAAAAAAGACTTCTAGTAAAAATGTAGGGATCCAGATGAGAAAGAAAAGAGGCCTCTAGCTCTGACTTTCGCTCTAGAAGAAGAGTTATTAGTGACCGCACGGGACAGAAGACCGGGGCTGAGCAATGTGGGAGGTGAGTTTGAACTGGGTAGAGTCATCTTCTTTAAAAATGACTTCTGTGAACGAGTTTAACAATGGCAGGGTAGTGGGTGGCAGTCCCAACATTGTGGAAAAAAGAAGAAGAAAAATTTGAATATAAAAGATAGAATACATAGGCAGCAATTTAGCCAAAGAAAAAGAAAAATGGTTTGCTGAAACCTATTCTATAGCATGGGTACAAGCACCGGGAGTGATATGGTAAAATTTCTAGGGAAGAAACGACGGGGAATTTTTACATTGTTCGATCTGGGAGGAATGAAAGGGATTACTTTGATGGGACTGAAAGGGGTGGGGATATGTCTTTCTATGTATCTTTCTTCAGTTTAGCTTCCTTGTATTGTTGTTCGTTGGGGAACAATGAAAAAGGATGTATATACTGAGTCTTGATCGATATTTCGTTTTGACTGGCGGTCGGCCTATCATGTCAGTAGTTATATGGCGTTGGGGACACTAGATTTTGTAAAGAGGAGGACGCCTTTTCATCCTGAAGACTAATCACAGAGATCCTCATTCTGTTCTTGCTTCAACACTAATGGATTTAAACTGGACAAATTTAGATTTAAGAAGGAAATAGGCAAGAATTGGTTTGCTAATAGGGTGGTCGACGAATGGAATAGACTCAGTAACCATGTAGTAAGCGCTGAAACTATCAGTTGTTTTAAAAAACGATTAGACAACTTTATGGATGGGGATGACAGGTGGTGATGGATACGGAGCTGCCTTGTGTAGGCCTTATGGTCTCTTGCAGTCTCCTTGATTCTTATCTTCTTATGTTCTTATGTTCAACCTTACTTTACCGAAATGACCGTCACGTGAATTCGTGGATCATAGATGGCCAATTTCCCCCTGTCTTTCGCCTTCCTCACCATCTGTGCCACCTTTTTCTTTACTCCAGCTGTTCTAATAAAAGAAAGACGTACGTGTATAGCAACAGCGTCAACCACTCAGTTGGATCTGTTGCCGTAGAAATGAATCCTACTTTCCTCAAACACAAGAACAGACTGTATTACCAAATATCATTTATATATTATTTGAGATTGTTTTTCAGTCAAAGATTTATGTTTTTTTTTATGAAATGTTTTATGATTGAGGAACTTGTTGCGACAAGGTATATTTCCTATGATATTCTCATATGATAGTTTTTAGATATTAAGCACGGATACTTTTGTATGATAATAATATAAATAATAATAATAATAATAATAATAATAATAATAATAATAATAATAATAATAATAATAATAATGATGCTGCTGATGACGATGATGATGATGATGATAACGATAATGATAATAATAATAATAATAATAGTAATAATAATGATAATAATAGTAATAATAATGATAATAATGATAATAATAATAATAATAATGATAATTAATTATAATAATAATAATAATAATGATAACAATGATAATAATAATAATAATAATAATAATAATAGTAATAATAATAATAATAATAATAATAATTGATGATGATGATGATGATAATAATGATAATCATGATGATGATGATGAAGACATGAGCAAATATAAAGTCTTGAAAATAAAATAATTCAAAGGTTTTCCGTTAGATGTTGCTAACTTATAGTAAATAATCATGTCCCACAAAAATCCTTTAACGTTTTATTACTTTCCACTCTAATAGGGAACGCGCAGTAGCCTAGTGGGTACCGTGTTGAGCTCGCTATCAGGTGGTCGTGAGTTCGATTCCTTGGACCCATTGCGCGCCTCTTGTGTTGGTTCCCGATAGCACTGGCTAGGCGGGGATGCGACCCAAACGTCGGCCTAAAAAAAGAAAAAAGAAAAAAAAAAGTGGCTTCCCGCAATTGACAAGGCTTGCCTTACCAGGGGTTTCTCACTTCCCACTCCGAGGGAGTTGTCTGGTGAATTAATACCAGTGTTCTTATCATTTCGAACTTCGAGCCTCAACCGGCCAACGTGTAAGTGAACGAGTTTGTGTATGTCTGGACGAATTTCACATGTGTTTTTATATAGAACGCTCATTTGAACGATTGCTATTGCCTTAACCGGTCGGCTACCCGGTGTTTCTGTTGTCTAGTAATCATAGTTCTCTACTAGAAATAACAAGTAGTGAGAAAATCAACATTGATACCTTATTTCATAAAAATAAAAATAATTTGTTTCTCTATGTGACAAATGATAATATCTTCGGAAGAAACTATAAAGAGTAAAAATCCTGTCAATCTTAAGTTATGAAATAAGTGATGACAAGGCAGCAATACACATGTTTATTAACAACTGTACGCGAACCTATTTCTATTGACGGAGAATGACTGAGCGCCATAGAATAAGAATCCCATAGACATGACAACACAGTGGACATATTTTGATTAAATAAGTTTCAGGCTTTATGGAGCCGAGGTTCGAAACCTTTTCTATCTCTATAAACCCCTTCACAGCCTGTGTTGACTTGTGAAATTTAGTTGGGTTGCCCCCAAGTGAATTTATTCAATCCAAAGAAACTTTCCTCAAAGGGCCGAAGAGCATGGGTAAGGATATTAGTA
>NC_134790.1:3048736-3053736 GCF_046742065.1 Oratosquilla oratoria
GAGCTCACTTCGTCTTTATCCAATTTGTTCCCAATGATATGACGCTCAAAGACAATCACTGGCTACCGCCATTCACACCGGTTATCCAAACACAGTTTTTCTAATCTGTAAATGCCAATATCCCCTTGTGTCATATGTATGTCATAACTGAACGTCGAAGTCAGAGAAATTAATTCTTTGCAAATGTTGTTGAAATGGTCCTAGTGAAAACTAGAATACCTATCTCTTTGGGTATCCAGACAGAACAATCTTTTGTAGGCAAACGAGATTTAAGGCTAATGAAGTCACTTTTGATAATTTTCCTACATATAATTTCTATATGACGTACATTTAACTTATCGCGTTCTGTAAGTCTACTTAAAAGGTCTCTTATCGTGACTGACGCTTGTGAACTGTCTTGTTCAACCTTAATAGGGTGAAGTGCTGTGTCTTGTAGTGTCTTGGTTACATACGGAATTCGTGGATCATAGATATTGCACTGTGGATGAGGTTTTCGCTGATTGGCTGATGACAACCAATGATCGCGCGTAATGTTCTCATCTTCGGTAGCTCTCCTAGTGAGCGAAGCGATGGGGCTCATTGACCATCTTACATACTGTGTGTGTGTGTGTGTATGTGTGTGTATCTGCTGAAGAGGATCACAGTAAGTGATCGAAATATACAGATCTCTATATCTTCGCTTATTCTGCTCTGAAAGTGGGTCATCAGTATTATTTTACAAATGTGCTACGACATAACTTTGTGATATATATGTATATACATATATATATATATATATATATATATATATACATATATGTATATACATATATATATATATATATATATATACATATACATACATACATATATATATACATATATATATATATATATATACATATATATGTATGTATGTATGTATGTATGTATACATACATATATATGTATGTATCTTTTTTCAACCACATTACTTTTAATTCCATGCCATCACGAACGAGACTAACAATGCGGTCGTCGGAGACATATACGGGGACCATTCAGTGTGTGTGAATATGTATGTATATGTAAACGTGTGTGTGAATGCACGTGTTTCTCTAGGAAATATTATATATCATTTTATTTCTTCAAAGTCATGCTTATTGCCTCATCTTAATATCAGATGATAGGATCTCATATTACCTCGAGGTTCTATATATTACCATGAATTCCAGGAATGAATATTTTATATTTCTTGTCAGCTAGTAAGATAATGTTTTCATTTATATCGTGTTCACATTGAAAGTATGTGATACAATGATGAAGAAAATTATACTGTAATAGAATCAAGAAATGATTGGAAAGTCTAAAACTGCAACGATATTGATAAATCCACTTCTATATATATTACCTTTCATCATTCAAAAAGCATTTCTTCTTTGACCTGGTCTATGTCTTATTGTGATACATATTATTTTAATTGACGAATGTTATATCTATCTCATTCATTCAGTCTCTTGATTTTTAAAAGGTTTTAGTGACATTTATCATCACACAATTCACTGTTGTATAATACTTTACAGACGGTGCTGTGGTAAATATTTACATACATACATACATACATACATACATACATACATACATACATACATACATACATACATACATACATACATATATACATACATACATACATACATACATGCATACATACATACATACATACATACATACATACATACATACATACATACATACATACATACATACATACATACATACATATATACTTATGCCAAGGGCTTATAAAGAATCTAACCAAAGTCAAAGGCATAATTCCACTTCCACCCATTTCATCCCAACCCATTCCACTCCCATTCAGAACTCCTCCCTCCCTCCCTCTTTTCTTGGCTCCTCATGGGTCAGAAGTAATGCAGCAAGACACAGCACATCCACAGCAAGGCCGCTTCACTTAACCGGCGACTCCCCTCTCCGTCCCCTCATGCAGAAAAAGAGAAGACGGAGGGATGCTTAACATTTGGAAAATAAAAAATGCTTCTGTCCCGCACGAGAAACTGTAACCTGAACTCGCTTTGGATGAAATATAAGGTAATCTGCAAAACTGGATTAGAAAATGGTTAATCAATTGTAAACAGGGAATTATTTTGCATTGTAAAATTTCTAGGATTCTTTTTATTGAATATGTTTGTTAGGGTTCTGTTCTGAGGGCATCTCTGTTCATAGTATGTATTGTTGACATTGACTATGGATTTAAGTCTATTGTCTCTCCAAACCAAGCAGTAAAACTAAGCTGCGCGGAATAATAAATGCTTATGAGTGTAGGTAAAATTATGACTAAATACAACTCCAAGTTATGTGGGAATATACAACTAAGTGGTAGAATGAAAGGAATTTTGTTTATTAGTAAAGAACTTCAAACATCTAAGCATTGTACTTCTGTCTTAGAGAAAGCAGATTATATCAAGAAAGACTTCGTGCCTAAATGATGTGAATATATATATATATATATATATATATATATATATATATATATATATATATATATATACATAAAGGATTACAAAGGCGGAGCATGCCGACAGGAGACCTTTTGGTCATATCTAGGTCAGATGCGAAAAAACTATAATAATGTAAACAACAAACAAAATACATAAATAAATGCATAGGTATAGTTAAATAACAAACAAACAGGTAAACAGTAAATAATAATAAATTGACATGTAACTAATAATAAATGAAAATCAAACAGACAAATGATAACAAAACAAAAACAAATAATATAATATATTGGATAGGTAGCACAATCTCATGACATTTAGTGTTTATGTATGTTACTGGTCCGTCCATACTTGGAACATGCTGTTCCTGTATGGTTCTCAGATCTCATTAAAGACGTTGATAGATTAGAACGTGTACAGCAAAGGTCAACAAAACCCATTGCGGTTACAAGAAAGAAGGCATGAAAAAATCTTAAAACCTTTTGAATGATTCTCTCTGTGAATAAAAAAGAAAGAAAGAGAGAGAGAGAGAGAGAGAGAGAGAGAGAGAGAGAGAGAGAGAGAGAGAGAGAGAGAGAGAGAGAGAGAGAGAGAGAAAGACACTCAGGTGGAATTGATGTTAGTTTTTGGAATATAGAAAATAATTGATATAATCAAAATTGGAAATATTTTCCCTCTAGATACTAAATGAACGAGATACAATGGCTTCAAGTTTTCAAAACGTAGATTTAACTCAGAAATATACAAAAAACAATTTGACAACTGCGTCGTCAAGAAATAGAATAAGATCTCAGCCGAGGCAACTGAACGTAAGACATCTCGAAATTCTAAAATTGACTTTGATAAACGCATCATTTCATACCATTTCATGGACCAAAATGTCATATGCCATCATGCACTGTCATCCCAAGTCATTCCAACATTGCATCATGCAACCAAAGACGAATTTGTTTTAAGGAGAGCCTTCAGAATGAACAATGAAATCTTCTTGAAATGAGTTTTACGAGACTGGGTCAGTGGCATGACATTTCGCATTATTCCTCCTTTGGTTGATTTTCATATTATTAAGTTCAGTCCAAGTCCCTAAAATCCTCTAAGAGAAACTCACTCTTCTACAGACTTTCATATATTTGTGTCCACGTGGGTGTGTTCCTCTTCGTGTGGGGATGCTGATAATCATGATTTTTTCATTATTTAATTTAGTGTATTATTTCTTGGAGTCAATTTTGCGAATCAGCTGTACTTTGATTCAGCCATGTATGTATGTATGTATGTATGTATTTATGTATGTATGCATGTATGTATGTATGTATGTATGTATGTATGTATGTATGTATGTATGTATGTATGTATGTATGTATGTATTTGTGTATGTATGCATGCATGTATGTATGTATGTATGTATGTATGTACGTATGTATGTATATATGTTTGTATGCTCACATGTATTTATGTATATATGCATGTATGTACCTATTATATGTATGTATTTTTGTTTGTATGCCCGCATGTGTTTATGTACGTATGTATGTATGTATGTATGTATGTATTTACGTATGTAATCATGTATGTACATATCTGTATGTATCTATGCATACATATATGTACGTATTCATGTATTTGCTTTGACTTTGAGTGCATGTGCCTTCATTCAAAGAGATAAGTAAGAGGGTAGAAATCAGTAGTTTGAGAGATAGAGAAAACAAAGAAAAAAACTGCATTTTTTTTATCTTTTTTATTATTTTTTTTTTTTAAGGAAACTGCAGAAGAAAAGAAGACCAAAGAAGACCAGGAGGGATGAAAATGACGTCCGAGATTGAGACCCGGCGGGCAGGAAATTCGGACAAATCACAGATTATTATTGTTTGGCCAACTGTGGGACGAAAGAGGCCAGGGAAATTGGACCCAGCTCCGTTGCGGTCCTCCTGGTCTCCTTTTGCTGGTCCCCCCCAGCCCCCAATTCCATTGCATTCTCTGCAGGGCATGTGCACAGACACAGTTTACCACCATATATGCCGAACTTTCTGAGGGTATGTTTATGAAAGTAGATATCAAGCATGAAGATTTTTTTTTTTTTTTTGGTAATTCTACACACCATACGTGGAGGAATAATTGGGGTATACTTATGAAAAGGCATATTAAACATGAAGCCCCATGTAAGTTCACATATATTTTGGATGAATATTTATTGTTTTTTTATTTATTTGGACCCGTGTGTGAAAAGCATTGCGATACCCAAGACTTTCAAGGTCGGAGATGAGATTCTATCACCAAAAGAGCCTCTCTACCCTAAGTATTACTTGACCAAGTGCTTGGTATAAACATAATGTGAGGCTAGATCCATTAATTTATTTTATTTATTATCATTTATATCATTATTTTTCATATTTATTTGTTTTCATTTATTTATCATTGATATATATTTTTTTCGCATCCGACCTAGTTATGGACCAAAAGGTCTCCTTAGTACGACATTTCGCTTTTTACAGATATAACAAGTATATTTCTAAAACTGTATCTTGA
>NC_134790.1:3058736-3061236 GCF_046742065.1 Oratosquilla oratoria
TGAAAACAATAAACTGTATACACACACACACACACACACACACACACACACACACACACACACACACACACACACACACACACACACACACACACACACACACACACATATATATATATATATATATATATATATATGTATACATATATAAATATATATATGTGTATATATATACATGTATATACAGTATACATATATATATATATATATATATATATATATATATCTGTATCTGTATACATATATAAAGATGTCTATGTGTATAGCTAGGTATGTATATACAGTATACATATATATATATATATATATATATATAATATATGTATATATATATATGTATATTATATATATATATATATATATATATACATATATATATATTGTGTGTATATAATATATATATATATATATATATATATATATACATATATATATATATATATATATATATATATATATATAATGTATGTATATATAAAGAGAGAGAGAGAGAGAGAGAGAGAGAGAGAGAGAGAGAGAGAGAGAGAGAGAGAGAGAGAGAGAGAGAGAGAGAGAGAGAGAGAGAGAGAGAGGGAGTAAGTGAGAGAAAGGAAGAGACAGTGATGAGGAGAAAGAGGAGTAAGGAATAAAGAGAAGAAGGAGGAGAAGAGAACCAGAGGAAGATGAGAGGGAAGAAGGAGAATGACTATGATAGTCATAGTAATATTGTGGGTGAGACAGACTGAGGATGAGAATGAGAGGCAGAGGGAGGGGAAGAGGGAGGAAGAGGCAACGGAAGAGGGGCTGTTGGCGAATGGAAGAAGAGAATATGGGAGTCTGCTGTGTGTTCGATTTAGGAAACTTACCAGTGTCATTAAAGGCTTACTGATGGGAGGATGGATGTGAGGGGAAGGGGAAGAGCATGTGGAGGGACTTTGTAGGAGGAAGGGACTTATGTGGAGGATGGAAGGTCAATGGGGACAGTGATATGGGGAGGAGGGACAAAATGGAGTGACAATTTTTTTTTTTGCCTATGGAGTACATATACCAGTTATGGAGTTATGCCTCTTGTTTCTATGTAAATTGGAGTAAAGAGATGCTTTGTGTTCCTATGATAGTTTTCATTCCATTTCCTATCCTCCACAATATCGTATTTGCTTCTTTTCTATTACACTCTTTGTGGTCACTTTTCTTCTGAGGTAAGTAATTGTGTGCCTCACATTTTTAGACAACAGTACTCTACTCTCCCAAACGTTTCATCGGTTTTCTGTACATTTATCCCCGGCAAAAGACGACCTATAAACTTACTCACCCTCTCCCTCCATTAGAAGGCTCAGAAGCTCTTTCCCTACAACATAATTTTTTCTTCTTCTTCTTTGGTTCAGACTCTTCCAAATGGAAAAGTGTCCAGACACTTCTCCGGTAACGGTATTTGAGTTTGAATTGGTATATTATTTCCTCAGCTCTCTCTGCAGCATTGCTCTACCGGCAGTTCTATGTTAACATCTCTTTGCCTTTTTCTATTTTTGGATTAATTTTTGTTCTTCTTCTTTGGATCAGATTCTTTCAAATGGAAAAGTGCCCAGACACTTCTCCTGAGTTTGAATTGGCATATTATTTCCTCAGCTCTCTCTGCAGCATTGCTCTACCGGCAGTTCTATGTTAACATCTCTTTGCCTTTTTCTATTTTTGGATTAATTTTTGTTCTTCTTTGGTACAGACTCTTCCAAATGGAAAAGTATCCTGGTATTTGATTTTTAATTGGTACATTATTTCCTCAACTCGCTCCGAAGCATTGCTCTAGGGGCAGTTCCATGTTAACAACTCTGCCTTTTTCTACTTTTCGATGTATCGAGGTTAAAAGTAAAATGTGGAGGTATTTTAGGGGAACGGAAAGGAGAAATACAATGGATTGTAGAGGTTTATGTGAAAGATGGAGAGCAATTTACGTGGAGGAAGAATATGGAGAAACCGTGGAACTTGTGATTTGGACATGACAGATAGCGGCAACTTGTTCAAGGAGAAGAAAAAGTTAGGGAAGAAAGAAGAAGAGGAAGTAGAGGAGAAAGTGAGGGAGGAAGAAATAAGGAAAGGAAGGGAAAGAGGAAGAAAATAAATGTAGATCAAAGGAAAAAGGAGAAAGAGAAGGGGGAAAGGAGAGAAGGTGAAACACTGGAATTAAAAGAGTAAAAAAAAACAAAAGGAAAAAGTAGTTAAAGGAAAGTATAAGGATGAGAAGTCGAGTATGAAGACAAAAAGGAACAAGAGAAGGAGAAGGAGGAGGAGGAGGAGGAGGAGGAGGAAGAGGAGGAGGAGGAGGAGGTGGAGGAGGAAAACGAGGAGGACGAGGACGACTGGAAAGAGGCTTGAAAAGTAGGTTCTGACATTTAGAACGAGAGAAGGCTTATTCAGGGAGGAGCTAGTGAGTATATGGCGTTCCAGAAAACTGCTGAAGAACGGAGACGGAAAAGAGCATAGCAGAGACGCGCTGTAGAGCCTGAATGTACGTACATATATACAT
>NC_134790.1:3066236-3073736 GCF_046742065.1 Oratosquilla oratoria
TATTATTATTATTATTATTATTATTATTATTATTATTATTATTATTATTATTATTAGCATTATTATTATTATTATTATTATTATTAGCATTATTATTATTATTATTATTATTATTATTATTATTATTATTATTATATTATTACTATTATTATTATTATTATTATTATTATTTATTATTATTATTATTATTATTATTATTATACTATTATTACTTTTATTATTAGTGTTATTGTTATTATTATTACTATTGTTATCATTATTCATTATTATATCATTATTATTATTAATTATTATTATTATAATTATTATTATTATTGTTATTTTTGTTATTGTTATTATTATTATTATTATTATTATTATTCATTATTATCATTGTTATCATCATTGTTATTATTGTTATTACTATTATTACTATTATTATTTACTATTATTATTGTTATTATTATTATTATCATCATTATTTATTATTTTTATTATTATTATTATTATTATTATTATTATTATTGTTATTATTGTTAACTTTATTATCCTTATTATTATCATTATTAGTATTATTATCATTATTGTTATCATTGTTATTATTATCATTACAATTATTATTATTTTATTATTATTTTATTATTATTATTATTATTATTATTATTATTATTATTATTATTATTATTATTATTATTATTATTATTATTATTATTACTATTATTATCATCATCATTATTATTATTATTATTATTATTATTATTATCACTCGTATTATTATTATTATTATTATTATTATTATTATTATTATTATTATTATTATTATTATTATCATTACTCGTATTATTATTACTATTATTTATTATTATTATTAATTATCATTATTATTATTATTATTGTTGTTATTATTATTATCATTATTATTATTATTATTATTATCATTATTATTATTATTATTATTATTATTATTATTATCATTATTATCATTATTATTATTATTATTATTATTATTATTATTATTATTATTATTATTATTATTATTATTATTATTATTATTATCATTATTATTATTATTATTATTATCATTATTATTATTATTATTATTATTATTATTACTATTATCATTATTTTATTATTGTTATTTTTTATTTATGTATCTATTTATTTATCTATTTATCTATCTAGAAGTAGAAATTAGTCTCCATTCATAAAAGAATTGCTGATTGACTTGATCCGTAGGGGTATCACTAAATTCCCCAGAATGTTTAACAGATAGAACATGTACACCATACTCCATTCGGGGAAAACGGGAAATGAAGGAACATGATATATAATCTCCCAAAGAAGTTTGTCGCGTATTTGTGCGCCATCAAAATTGTGAGGGAATGATGGGGAGGAGTTAAGTTTAACATTTTACTTTGACTCTGTAGAATCGACAGGCTGAAGATAGACTAAATAGAGTATAAATCCGGGTCCACATTTGTTGCATTTCCTCGTATCGTATCATCTATGCGTACCACCTAGTGATACAATACGGTGCAATAGGGTATTATTCCCACTTGTTGCGTATCCGTATACGCAAGTGGGTACAATACCCTGTTGCACCGTATCGTATCACTAGGTAGGACGCAAAGATAATACAATACGTGGAAATGCAACAAGTGTGGACCCGGCTTAACACATAGTAGCGAGATTAATCAGTTAGTAAAACGACATAATTAATTGAAGAAAATTATTAATTTAATCCATCTATTTATTCCACCCTCTGGGGGGCCTAAAACAAAAACAAAAAGTAATATATACTGCAATTTGACTATGAAAGAATTAAATCAAGTTGCAATGCAACAAATGTATGGCATTCCTTGAATCTCTGCTTAGAATTAAATATTAGAACTGGTGATATTCGTCGAGGGAAACGTGGTATGTAATATGCATCTGCACACGCATATACGTCATGTATATTTGGCTTCCTCTCCTCAATAATGCCAGCCTGATGTAGCAAAATATATTTCAGCTTTCATAATACGAGAAAAATGCAATAACCTCATGTTTACAAAGTTGACATCCATTGCATGCCATAGAATGAGCAGCTTTGTATATATATATATATATATATATATATATATATATATATATATATATATATATATATACATATATACATACATACATATATATATATGTATTGTATATATATATATGTATATATACACACACACATGAGTGGAAACGTGGTGATGCAAGCACACAGAGAACAGTTAGAGTTTTTTTCATTGACGTTTCATCCTTACCAGGACATTCTCAAAGTGCATACATTTTTATTAAATGCACAACTTATATACCTCATTTTCTAAAATTGTATGTACTTTGAGAATGTTCTGAGAAGGTCGAAACGTTAGTGAATAAAACTCCAGCTGTTCTTAGTGTTTACCTCACCACCTTTCCACTCATTTGCGAGAGACACTTGGGAGTTCTAGTGAGTCCGAACCTTAAAACCAGGAAACAGTGCATTAGCGCCAGGAATAAAGCTAACAGAGCATTAGGTTTCATTGCTAGGACAGTAACGAATAGAAGTGCAGAGGTAATTATTAAACTCTATCTAGCGATAGTTAGACCCATCCTTGACTATGCGGTACAGTTTTGGTCTCCGGCCTACAGAATGGACATCAATTCACTAGAATCAGTACAGAGGAGAATGACAAAAATGGACCCAGAAATTTACCTTACGAGGACAGGCTTAGGCACCTTAATTTACACTCTCTGGAAAGACGCAGAGTGTGTGTGTGTGGGGGGGGGTGATCTAATAGAGGTGTTCAAGTGGATCAAAGGCTTTAACGAGGGTGATGCAAACCATATTAAAACAACAGAGCAAGACTCTCAGTAATGGATATAAAGTGGACATATTTAGATTTAGAAAGGAAATAGGCAAGAATTGGTTTACTAATAGGGTAGTCGACGAATGGAATAAACTTAGTAACCATGTAGTAAGCGCTGAAACTATCAGTTGTTATGAGAAACGATTAGACAACTTTATGGATGGGGATGACAGGTGGTGATGGACACGGAGCTGCCTAGTGTAGGCCTTATGGTCTCTTGCAGTCTCCTTCATTCATATGTTCTTATATATATATATATATATATATATATATATATATATATATATATATATATATATATATATATATATATATGTATGCAAAGTAGACCACTTGGAAAAAGAAACTAACGAAGCAGAGCGCTTTCGTATATTACATCTTCAGTGCAACAAGTACATAGTGATAGGAATACATAGACATTATATACATGATACAAAGGGGACTAGGACAGTTTTTTGAATAAGCATACCGACCAATTACCCCCTAGAGAGCGGAAGGTCATTGTCAATTATCTTACGATGGTCGGGCGACATTAGGTCACAGTCGCCTAATGTCGCCCGACCATCGTAAGATAATTGACAATGACCTTCCGCTCTAGGGGGTAATTGGTCGGTATGCTTATTCAAAAAACTGTCCTAGTCCCCTTTGTATCATGTATATAATGTCTATGTATTCCTATCACTATGTACTTGTTGCACTGAAGATGTAATATACGAAAGCGCTCTGCTTCGTTAGTTTCTTTTTCCAAGTGGTCTACTTTGCATAAGTGAACACACGTACCCGTGTTCTTATTAGCATATATATGTATATATATATGTATATATATATATACATATATATATATATATATATATATATATATATATATATATATATATATATGCATGCGTTGTTGAAGTCAACAGCTGCGATAGCATTATTATGCTTGTAGAAATGCTTTTCTAAGTTGCGCACCAACGTGCGGTCGTCTGGAAGCAGGTTCTTAAGCAGATTGCTGAAGCCTATGGTGTATATCTCTCGAGACGTCTTTCGGCCTTAACTGGCCATCTTCAGGAGGTGTGGGCTGGTCAAATTGATGACGGAGAATGAATCGAAGTGGCTGTGGGACGGTATATAGCGGTGGGGAGTGGATCACCGGGCAGCGCCCGGGGCGGTGGCGTCAGCCAATCAGCGCACGGGAATCATTCTCTGCCTTCTGGTTGGTAAAGACATTTCGGGCTGTTGCTGGATGTTGATAGCGGGTTTTTTGGTTGAAAATGAGCACCGCTTCTGTCATTCTTAGTCGTCTGGTGTCGTTGTTTCTCTCGATGATGGTGGTGTTGTTTTCCATGTGGTGCCTTTTGAGTACTAGCCCATGTTCGTACAGGTAATGCCTCCTTATGGCGCCGTCCTGCAAATGGGCTGAGATCCTCTTCGACAGTGTTGTGGTGGTTACGCCGATGTACTTGGAGTTAGGGCGACTGCAGTCGCCACTGGAGCATGTGTGTTCGTACACGGTATTCACCTCTTGCATATCACTTGTCTTGGGTAGGCAGCTGTTCTTTATGACCAAGTTGGATGTCTTCCGTGTCTTGTAGTAGATGACGAGGTCAATTTTTAAAGCCGGGTCGATGGGTGTGACATTCTTGTAGATTATATTCCTGAGGGCTTTTTCGTCATCCTTATAGGCTGAAGACATAGTACCCTTGTAAAAGAGTTTTAAATTTTGTGTAGCTAAATGTTGTTCCTGTTGACGCATAAAGTTGTCTAGTCGATGTTGTATGACGTTATTTATTTCTGCCAAGGATAGTTGTTGTTGGTAAGAAGTATGGTGATTTCTTTTAAGTTCTTTTAAGTTCGATTCATTCTCCGTCATTAACTTGACCAGCCCACACCTCCTGAAGATGGCCAGTTAAGGCCGAAAGACGTCTCGAGAGATATACACCATGGACTTCAGCAATCTGCTTAAGAACCTGCTTCCAGACGACCGCACGTTGGTGCGCAACTTAGAAAAGCATTTCTACAAGCATAATAATGCTATCGCAGCTGTTGACTTCAACAACGCATGCATCATAAATGGCCTCCTTCCAATATATATATATATAGATATATATATATATATTTATATATATATATATATATATATATATATATGAGTGGAAGGGTGGTGAGTTAAACACAAAGAACAGTTGGAGTTTTATTCACTGACGTTTCGTCCTTACCAGGACATTCTCAAAGTACATGTAGTTATATATATATATATATATATATATATATATATATTATATACACACCCATGTGTGTGTGTGTGTGTGTGTATATGTGATTCACCATGGTCTTGGATCACGTGTTGGACTCGTGATCGACAGCTATTTCCTTCCTGGAAGAAACCTCAGAGCTCGTATATGACCAGTCGAGGGGCAATGCTGTTACCCTCGGACCGAACTCGGACCGCTGTAGCAGCAGTTGCGAACGGTACCACTGCGCTGTCGAGTCTTGTGTGTGTGTGTGTGTGTGTGTGTGTGTGTGTGTGTGTGTGTGTGTTTGTGTGTGCATGTGTGCGTGTGTGTACGTGTGTGTATTAACACAGAGATAGATAGATAGATTGATAGAGAGGTAGATAGACAGATAGATAGCCAGCTAGAGAGAGATAGAGATAGATAGAGAGATAGAGATAGGTAGAGAGAGATAGATAGGTAGAGAGAGATAGATAGAGAGAGAGAGATAGATAGATAGATAGATAGAGAGAGAGAGAGAGAGAGAGAGAGAGAGAGAGAGAGAGAGAGAGAGAGAGAGAGAGAGAGAGAAAGAGAGAGAGAGAGAGAGAGAGAGAGAGAGAGAGAGAGAGAGAAAGACATGGGCCGGGTGAAGTGACACTGAGCTGCGGAACAAGTGTCTGCGACTGAAATTCCACCACGCCATTAAGAGATTACTTACAGAAAAGATAGGTGAGATCCTCGTACGTACATAAATAATTTATTTTGCTGAATATTTGTTTTAAGACACCTTCCATTATTTCATAGTTATATATTTCATATGCAAGAACCTTGCAATGTTACGGGTGTAAGTTATCACAAAATAAAATTCTTTTACATTGGATTAGAATAATGCGTTAGATAGAAGTGTATAGGAATATTAAAGTTTTAGGGGTAATCAAACATATTTCATCAAGAGAACGTTGATCTTTAAAATAACAATTAATAGTCTTGTTTACCTTGCACTACATAACTAATTACCCGTTCTGATTATGGCAATTTTAATACTCTATATTTTTCTGTCTTATTAAGGATATTAAGAAATTATTTTTTTTTGTGCATTGTTGATAACATAATTCTATAATAAATAAATACAAATGGATTAGAATCATCATTTGTCAAGTTTTCTCATTGATATGACCGAAAGATTGTGAGAAGAGTGTAATTTTTTAAAGGGATAAGATGTCATAATAATGGGCCGCTAGGAAAACCCAAAACACAGCGTAACCAAAGTAGATATAAATGGGAGACTGAAGAAGAGGAGGAGGAAGAAGTAGAAGTAGAAGAGGAAGAAGTACGAGTATATATGCGTGTATATATATAACATATATATATATGTATATATATATATTTATATATATATATATATATATATATATATATATATATATATGATGTATATATATATATATATATATATACTTACATACATATATATATATATATATATATATATATATATATATATAATTCTGGGCAGCAAACTCTAAAAGCCCTTAGAAACATTGAGGTGAATACTGATACTTTAGACTTAAGATGGTGATAAGAATAATAATGGATAAAGTATCAGTATTCACCTCAATGTTTCTAAGGGCCTTTAGAGTTTGTTGCCCGGAATTTTTAGACCAAGAAATTGAAACCATTTATGACATTGGTAATAAATTAAAATATCCAAAACACTTAATTGACGTGGCTCAAATCACAACAAAGAAATCGTTTTATAGTCTTACTGATAATCATCAATTCAGTTTTTAGAATATTTTAACCCTCCCTTTTCATAATTTTTTTTTTTAGTTTAACTTGTATTTTTGATAAATTTGGTGTCCAATTTGTCTTTAAAAATAACAACATTGTTAAAAACAGGTCGATTAATAATTCACCTGCTTGTAATGAAGGCTGTGTTTATAGTATCCCTTGCAAAAATTGTAACTCTAATTATATTGGACAAACAGGCAAGAATTTAGAATTAAGAATAAACCAACATAAATATAACATCAGAACAGGGCAAGTTTCAAGCGGGTTGTTTTTGCATTTAAGGGATTTTGATCATTGCATAATTGGGATAACACAAAGAAAATTGTCTTAAGTAAAGACATTAAGGAGAGGAATATCATAGAATCGTGTTATATAAAAGCTTCATTTGAAAACAACATGAATATGAGTATGGGAATGTATAAATTAGATCATTTTGTAACATATAAATTTGTTAACAGTAGCCGGGTCAAAACGTCCGGCAGTGCTGAGAGAGTGAGGTCACTATTGGACCTGTCCTAATTCCCCTCTAATGTGCTTCTTTTGTATATATAATGTCTCTGCTACCTTACTCTGTACCTTTGAAAATGTCTTAAATAGACGAAAACGTTCGGTCACCTTTCATTTAATTTTCCAAGTGGTTTTGTTACATATTTTGTGAA
>NC_134790.1:3081236-3083736 GCF_046742065.1 Oratosquilla oratoria
AAATTATGTGTATTTAATTTTTCGGAACCTTGGAGGTTCCTTTACGAAAAAGTTCGTCCTGAATTGGGCTGAATAAAATTCTTACGGGTGCCTTGAAGGTCAAGAATGAGAAGTCATTGAGGCCACCAGACCTCATGGACTCTTCTTCGGGAAATTTTGGTTTTATTCGGACACTTACGAAGCCAATCGGGGAAACGTTAGAAAAAATAAAGTGCTTCTGTACATCCTTTGGCTTCTCTACCACTTACCATTCACACTGATTCATCACGGACCTTATGGCTATTTCTTGTCCAGAAGGACTCTTCACCTCAATAAAATTGTGTGGCTTTAGTCTTAGCAATGGAGTCTGCCTCTGGATTGAAAAGGTTCACTGAGATATTTCTAAATTAATTAAAAAAAACTTCTCGGTCTTGTCTGGGTTAAAAGATCTAATTTTACCAACAGGGTGAAAAGGTACACATTGATCTATCTTTATCCTTTCCCAATCTTGGTCCATTTGTTAACCAAAATATATATGTACAGTTGCCTCCACCTATGTACTATAGTGGCTGATGTCTTATAGAAAGATGTGGGACGCCATATACCAATAGGTCGTAGAGTTGCGATATGAACGAGTCCTTTACGACCTCGCAGACTTATTCATATCGTAAATACTCGACGCCAAGAAATACGCTTACTGGAGATTTGCAGAAGAAGGCAGCTCTGATCCCAATGCAATCTCTTTTCCCTCGATTTTTCTTTACATAGCAAGCTCTGGTCGAATGATCATGCGACTCTGAACTATTCATGCAATTCTGTATTATTCAGAGTTCTGCAATGTCATCAGCCTTGTCCATTTTCAACGCCACACCTACTTTAACATTCAATCTCTACCAAATTCCCAGCGAGTTGTTCAAAGTCTGCTTCGCGTCAATAGAATAAACATTGCTTTATGACTGTTATCCTAACCCTTTGTCATTTTCCCCCCTTCAATACTGTGGCTATAAAGCATTTGGTGTAGCAAACGTCAGACTTCGTTCTTCAACTGAACTGAGCTTTGAACGGGTTCTTGATCGACGTTCAGCGGTTGTATATCAAAAGGGGAGACGAGGAACCACGATTGATCGTCCGGTGTCTGTCACATCATCTACACAATGTTGCACGTTTTGATTCTTTTTTTTTTCATCAATGTCTTCTGCAAAGATCTCATGCTTTTGTGTTGTCATGGACCACCCTGGGAAGGTCAAACAAATTGGGAATTACTCGTGAGTGAAATCGTCACCTTTGCCCTTTGGGCCAAAGCAAGCGGGAGTCACCACCATGTGATGATGTCCTACTCGGGATCAAAACCGAGGACAGCACATTAGTAATCTCTCTCTCTCTGTGTCTCTCTCTCTCTCTCTCCTCTCTATTATATATATATATATATATATATATATATATATATATGTATATATATATGTATATATATTGATCAGTATTTTAGACAAATGATTTGGATGATGGAGATCATAAACACAGGGGAAGGCTCGAAACCCTAAACACTTTAATGTCTCGTTCTCTGAAGATGTTTTACGCGAACGAAACGTTAGAGTGTTAAGGGTTTCGAGCATTCACCTGTGTATATGTTCTCCATCACCCAAATATATATATATATATATATATATATATATATACATATACATACAAACATACATACATACATATATATATATATATATATATATATATACATATATATATGTAGGTATGTGTGTATGTATGTGTATGTGTGCGCGTGCGTGCGTGCGTGTGTGTGTGTGTGTGTGTGTGTGTGTGTGTGTGTGTGTGTGTGTGTGTGTGTGTGTGTGTGTGTGCGTGTGTATGAATTAGATTCTAGGTTTTGGCGTTTCTGGGAAGAGTTTGAATTTTAAAATTAACGTCTTGAACCGCGAATAATAGTCGAGTTTCATTCTCTCTCTCTCTCTCTCTCTCTCTCTCTCTCTCTCTCTCTCTCTCTCTCTCTCTCTCTCTCTCTCTCTCTCTCTCTCTCTCTCTCTCTCTCTCTCTCTCTCTCTCTCTCTCTCTCTCTCTCTCTCTCTCTCTCTCTCTTTATTCTTGTAGTCTTAAAACATTCCGTACCTCATCCTAGTTTAATTTCCGTATTGAAATCTCAGGCATTTAGTGTTTGCGTTATTTCCTGATAAATGTCGGTGACCTTATTGTAGAATGTACTTTCTTAACAACAGCCGTTCTGCCTTATCAATAATAAGCCACCTGCGAAGATAGGAGGCGTCTCAAGTACGGCTGTTCTTTCCTCGAAGTTGTTCTCTCCGTCAAATACAGGACTCCTTTTCCAATGGCGCATCAGTCTAATGATTGTTCTAAGAACCTACATCACGTGAAGACGAAATATTTATTACATCAAAAATCCTTTTAACCGATCTTCGAGTATCCGACTAGTCCAAACATCCTATTTTTTTTATCTCCCAAGTTGGACAAATGTTGAACTTGTCCAAACATCCGACCGTCTAGTGGTTAT
>NC_134790.1:3088736-3093736 GCF_046742065.1 Oratosquilla oratoria
CTTTATACCATTTTCTTCTCTTTTCTTGTTCTTGTTTTTGTTGTTTCTGCTATTGCTGATGATGTTGTTGTTGCAGTTGTTGTTATTTTCCCTCTTCTTCTTTTCCTTGTTTTTTCTTCTCCACATTTTATCTATTTATTTTTTCGATCACTTTATACCATTTTCTCCTCTTTTCTTGTTCTTGTTTTTTGTTTCTGCTATTGCTGATGATGTTGTTGTTGTTGCAGTTATTGTTATTTTCCCTCTTCTTTTTCTTGCTTTTCATCTTCTCCACATTTTATCTATTTATTTTTTCGATCACTTTATACCATTTTCTCCTCTTTTCTTGTTCTTGTTTTTTTGTTTCTGATATTGCTGCTGATGTTGTTGTTGCAGTTATTGATATTTTCCCTCTTCTTTTTCTTCCCCTCTCGTAAATCCTCCTGAGGAACTCTGTGCCAATGAAGAAGGTCTTGTCGAAGACGAAGATCTAATTCGCCGAAGAATGGAGTGGTCTTGTCGAAAAAGATACAAATGTTTTGTGTTCGAGACTCAGTCGGAGGCTTCGGTGGAGGTCACTTAGAGGTCATGAGGTCACCCAGAGGTCATGAATAGCTTGTAGGGAGCCCAGGACGTACGGAGAGCACCAAAATCTCATGGTAAACAATCATAGAGATAATTATCTAAAAACGCAAATGAAAAAGCCACAAATATCTTCTTAAAAAGGAGAGAGAGAGAGAGAAAGAGAGAGAGAGAGAGAGAGAGAGAGAGAGAGAGAGAGAGAGAGAGAGAGAGAGAGAGAGAGAGAGAGAGAGAGAGAGAGAGAGAGAGAGAGAGAACGAGAAAGTAGATTTAAGAAAATTTCTGGCATGGAATGGTGTCATAATAAACCTTTGTAAATGAACCGCATCTCATCATTTTGTTAATTTCAACATGATCATCACGGCTGAAGAACTTTGTCAATTACATGTGATTTAAAACCAATAGTACCAAAATGTATTACCAAAGACTTGAAGAACTCAATAAAAAAAAATAAAAACAGTGAAATCCAATCCTCCATACAATGGAGAAATATGTATTAAATTTAGCTTTCTATGTTGAAACTTTTTTCTATGTTGAGCGTTTCATGAAACTTTGTTGCGAACTTCACACCATGAGCTGTGATTTTCCAACCTGTTATACTGAGACCTTATATGCTTTATTTTCAATTAAGTGATGCTTTTTCTAAATTCATCGCGTCATTTCTTAACGTTTCGCACACTATCGTCTTCTGATGATTTGTCGTCACCATCTCTTTTGGATCTCATTTTTTTTATTTTTTTTTTTGTTCGCTGAAACCTTGATTAATAATTTTTCTTCCTTTTCTCATACTCTTCTTTTTCTACTTTCATATCATGAATTTGATGTCTTATCATTTAGTTTGTCTGTATGGTTTGGGATTTAAGATTCCCCACACTTTTTTACATACACACACAGATACACACACACACACACACACACACACACACACACACACACACACACACACACACACACTAACACACACACACACACACACACACACACACACACACACACACACACACACACACACACACACACACACACACACACACACACACACACACACACACACACACACACACACACACACACACAATGGGTTAACAAGGCTGCAAGAATTTTGTCTTAATGATTTAGTAGACCGGCTGAAACAAGAAATTTGTGACCGTCGAATGAATACATGTTGAATGTCGATCGGCTCCCTATCACCACACTCGTCGATTGTAATAAACTGTAAATAATTTAATTGTTTTGTCGCACAAATTAAAAATAAGTACCATGAATCCACTTCTCAGACAAGCAAAATTATTTGAAGGTAGCTATATTTACAAATAGATAATAAAAATCCATACGGTGCAACTCTAATGATACGATTGAAATTTCGTTTTCTGTTGGAATAACACATTGTCCATGTAATATACTGTCTCTCATTGCCGTGGAAAAAGTATTAATTCAATTTCTTTCAAGTTCACTGGGTTGAACTTTCTGTCATTCGTATTTTCTGGTTCATTAACCATTTCCATGCATCATACCGTCTAAATTTTATTTCTAGAATTCTTTTAATTTGATCCTGTTTAGCAGCTAAGTTTATTCTAATTATGATCATCAGGATATCTTATTTTTATTTATCATTAAGAGATTCTATGTTTATTTTTTCTTTCTTCTAAGATTGCAACGTTAAGATCATTAGCGCTCTTAATGCTAAATTTTCTCATCTTTAAGCTGCCATAGGAATAGAGGGTGGGCGTAGGAATACAGTGTTTCAATATTGTATTAAATTCCGTAATAAATGAAAAACCGTGATGTTGATCGATAGAATATTATTATCACGTGTATAATAATAATGCAGATATGTCACCTATACTTAGTAGATTTAAATAAGAGAAGATAACAAGAAGTGCTAATTTTAATGGCGCATTATTTTTGTGCACGACGTCTGAGTATTGTGGTAACAGTTGTCGGCTGACATTTCGAGTATGCGATTGCTTGTGACCGGGAAGTTTGTGCATCGAAGATATTTATTAAGTTAACTGGAAATATAAAAGTAGAATAATACCCCCTACGAACTGAAAATGTGAGGTGAGTTCATCATTATATCTGTTATGAATGATTTAGATAACTGTAAAAACAATATTTGTAGTTTTCAAACTGCTTGACATTCGTTACGGTTTATGACGTCATATCGACTGGAAATGGTGAATCGGATGACTGCTTACAAATTTATCTAAAAGTTTCGTTCAACTTCGACATTTATCAATGTAGATCGAAAACATTACCTTCTACTCGTATAAAAAATAACAGTAAAATCTGAAACATGTTAAAAAAATTATTACTTTGCTAAAAATACAGTATAGCTATTGTATTACCATGATTGGAGTGAACGATAGTTAAGGAAAAGTTGGAATCACAAAATAGTAATGTTTAGTATGAATGTCGTATTGTTTGATACACAAATCGTGTGTAATAGATGACATTACTCGTACTTAAACGTGGTGTGTTGTCTTTAACTGAATAAATTCTTCAGTCACTGTTTTCTGTGTGTCCTTCATTTTAACGCAGCGAAAGTTTACCTTATCAAGTTTCAAATTGACTAGTTTCTGATTGCAAAGTTTCAATAAATGGAAATTTAACTTTCTCCTAATTTTTCCATCGATCTAGGTTTCCATTACAGTTTGTGTTGATACGCGCTCGCGCGCACGCACGCGCGCACACACACACACACACACACACACACACACACACACACACACACACACACACACACACACACACACACACACACACACACACACACACACACACACACACACACACACACACACACACACACACCACAAACACACACACACACACACACACACGTCATACGCACAATCGCGCACACACGCACATTCGCGCACACACGCACATTCGCGCGCACACACGCGCACAATCGCGCGCACACACGCGCACACACACGCGCACACACACCGCACACACACGCGCACACACACGTGCACACACACGCACACACCACGCACACACCACACACACACACACACACCACACACACCACACACACACCACACACACCACACACACACACACCACACACACACACCACACACACACCACACACACACCACACACACACACACACACACACACACACACACACACACACACACACACACACACACACACACACACACACACACACACACACACAAACGCACACGCACGCACGCGCACACACACGTGCACACACACGCGCACACACACTACACACACGCACACACCACGCACAACACACTAAAACACACACACCCACACACACACACAACACACACACACACACACACACACACACACACACACACACACACACACACACACACACACACACACACACACACACACACACACACACATTTATTTCGCGTCATTTTCTGTAACTATTATGACTATTACTAACCATATTTATTTGTATAGTGTAAATGGATACGATGTATGCATGAAATATTGACTAAAATATATATTTTGTTTTTCTTTTGGCAAACAGCTATCATTTCCGGTATTGACCACAACTAATTAAGGAGGATCTGTTTGGTAAGTACAGTTTTATGTCAACTTTGGTACTTTCAGAAAGGTACAATGATGTCGAATGGGTGGTCTCCAAAGCGTCTTTATAGTATGTAATACCATAAGAATGAAGGAGAGTGCAAGAGACCATAAGGCCTACACTAGGAAGTTCCATATCCATAACCACCTGTCATCCCCTTTCATAAAGTTGTCTAACCGTTTCTTAAAACAACCGATAGTTTCAGCGCTCACTACATGGTTACTAAGTCTATTCCATTCGTTGACCACCCTATTAGTAAACCAATTATTGCCTATTTCCTTCTTAAATCTAAATTTGTCCAATTCAAATCCATTACTGCGAGTCCTGTCCTGTTGTCTTAATATGATGACCTTGTTTGCGTCACCCTTGTTAAAGCCTTTGATCCACTTGAACACCTTTATTAGATCACCCTGCACTCTGCGTCTTTCCAGAGAGTGTAAGTTAAGGTGCCTAAGCCTCTCTTCGTAAGGTAAATTTCTGAGCCCATGTATCATTTTGGTCATTCTCCTCTGTACTGATTCTAGTGATTGGGTGTCCATTCTATAGGACGGAGACCAAAACTGTACCGCATAGTCAAATGTATTGTAATAGTCAATGTACGGAAGGAACTAGCATTGTCCACAGGAACTATCCAAAGGAAACTTTAAGAGTCCTCAACTCTTGTTTGGTTAGAAGAATGAATAAATGAAAAATAAACGAATATGGAATCAGAAATCGAATCAACACGCAAAAAAAACAAAAAAAAACGTGCGTAGACGCCTTGATTTCGTATAGAAAAAATCTCTTCTTTCATCCCTCACATGTAGGAAGGAAAATCTCACAAACACAGGTTTTCTCAGCCTCACAGGACAGTTTA
>NC_134790.1:3101236-3108736 GCF_046742065.1 Oratosquilla oratoria
ACTGTGTGTTTGTTTGATACATACGATACATACAGTATATACATGATGTATATATAATATATATATATATATATATATATATATATATATATATATATATATATGTATATATATATGTATATATATATACACACATTTAAGCTAATTACCGGTTAATAAGGCACGTGATGGGCCTAGGGGTAATATCTCTTTCTAGAGCGGATATGGGCGATTTACTAGTCCCCATTTCTCCCCTTGGTTTTGGCCCGGAGTGAATGGAATGTCGATACGAGGCCTCCTCTTTGATGTTGATGGTGGAAGTAATTTCGAGAGGGGATTGACGCGTTTGTGGCGTCTTGCAAGGTAATCAAGGGCTCGAGTACCTCCCTTAATCTTATTTATAGCTTATTAAAGGATTATAACGTATACTAAATGGTGTAAGTTGGTGAATGTATATCTAAAGGTGTGGAATTTTGCTCCATAAAGAAGAAATATGTTTTCTAACGGGGGGGAAATTAAATAAAACGTCGGTCCTGAAAGTACTGAAAAGATATCTTGCTATGTGCTGCACTTTTATCTCTTATAGTTTATGCTCGTCTTTTTAAATTTCATATAGTGTCAACATTGCCTTTTTCACTTTAGAACTATTTTTCGATTTATAGAGTAATGAACATTTTGTAAAAATAAATTCTTTGACATGTGCGGCGGACAAATTAGAAAAAAAGGAAATAATTTTAGACTTATGATCGTTAAGCTTTCATATAATGTCAAAATGACCTTTTTTCAGTTTATATATGTTTTTTAATTGAGAGAGTAATTAATATTTTGTAAGAATAGATTCACATGTGCGACAAATTTGAGACAAGAAAAAGAAAAATAATATTGTGGTCGCACCTTAGTGAATGAAGCAGTTTGGCTTTAGGACAAATCCATCACTGGCAACTGCACTTCAATATATTTTTTCCTGTATTTTGTAACTCTTTATCTTTATTGTACGCCTTATCCATAATATCCTGTGTATGATTTGAAATACCTTTGGTGTTGTTAAGCCCCGGTTAGTTTTATTCATAAAAGGATCCACCGCAGGATCAAGTTGGCTCACAGCCGTTGAAGACCCCTTGGGTAGAATATTCGAACCTCAAATAAATAAAGATACTTAGAGCACGCCATCTTTGGTGGAAATATTTGTTGGGGTCAGGGGTACTGTTTTACACTCTAACAATGTACAGATTTTGAAAAGACCACGAACAAATGTATATTTCTGCGTGATGCCGCGAGATGGTCGTCGGAGAGCATGGTCTCCCCGACATTCGTCTTCAGATTCCATAAACACTCTTGTTAGCTTTCATGTGGAGATGCATCCCAGAGGGGCTGGCGTTCGGTCATGGAATCGGGTCCCAACCAGCCTCGGACGCTCATCAATGCTCATTATATTTTACTCCATATTTTCACTGGGAAGCAGACAACTAGCATATCTCTCCTTCTTCCTCCTCTTTCTCCTCCTTGACTTTTCCTCTCTCTTCCTCCTCTCTTCTCTCTCCTCTCTTTCCTCCCTCTCCTTTTTTCCGTTGCCTTCCCCATCCCCTGCGCCTCTCCTCCTCCTCCTCCTCCCATTCTTCTTCCACTTCCTCATCCTCCTCTTCTTTCTTCCTCCTGTTCTTATTCTCCCCTTTCTTCTCTTTCTTCTTCTTCTTCTTCCTTCTCCTTCATTATCTCCCATTTCTTCTATTTCTTCTTTTCCCTATATATTTCCCCTTCAACATTTCTTTTTTCTTATAATTTTCTCTTCTTTCTTTTCGTTCTCTTCCTCCAACCACCACTAATACCACCACCATCAATACCACCACCATCAATACCACCACCATCAATACCACCACCATCAATACCACCACCATCAATACCACCACCACCATCAATACCACCACCATCAATACCACCACCATCAATACCACCACCATCAATACCACCACCATCAATACCACCACCATCAATACCACCACCATCAATACCACCACCATCAATAATACCACCAATACCAACACCACTACTACCAATACCACTACCACCAATAACACCACCACTCCTGCCACCACCACCTCTGCCTCCACTGCCACCACCACCATCATCATCACCACCACCAGTAGATGATAAAACAGATCCTCATTGACAGTCCAACACCTCTTGCTGGAGTAATGCATGGGAGAGGGCGAGCACCGTTGGTGGCCACTGTAGTGCTGCGTGTTAACAGACAATGAATCTGTAGACAACAACTGCATAATTCATGTTTAGATGATAATTTTTTTCTCGAGTTTGATTGACTAGAAACTACCTGTTTCACTGTGACAGGCCGTGGTCCTCAGTCCTCTGTTTATAAAAAAAAAAAAAATAAATAAAAAAAAAAGAAGTAAAAAAAATAAAAAAAAATAAAAGAGAGAGAGAGAGAGAGAGAGAGAGAGAGAGAGAGAGAGAGAGAGAGAGAGAGAGAGAGAGAGAGAGATTGTTGTGTGTGTGTGTTGTATTTGTGTGTGACTGTTTCTGTCTCACTGGCTGAAATTTATAGGAGGGTAGTAGCCTCCGGTTGTCAGCTCTCTTTGTGTGAAAAGTTGGAGGGAGTATAGCTGAAGTTGAAAAAGACAGATCTTAGGACCGTTTTAGAGACAGAGTAACAGCCACTCGGGGTGGCACCTCCAAACAGAAGTGAAGGGGTTGACTGGTTTTGGAAGTAGATAGAAGGGAGATGCCCCTCTCTGACGTTCAGCATGCAAAACTCCCACTAGGAAGTGCCTATCCCTTGTCCCTTAATGCATATACAGTACAGTATGTTAATGGGCGTGGGCGTGGGCGTGGGTGCAGACATGAATAGGTTGAAGTCTAATGAGACCCAGATCAGTTCGATGTATGTAAATTGGGGATATCTGCTTATCTTTAACAATGTGGGCGTGGGTGCAGACATGAATAGGTTGAAGTCTAATAATTCCCAGATCAGTTTGATGTATGTTAATGGGAGGTATCTGCTTATTTTTATCACTGTGGGCGTGGGTGCAGACATGAATAGGTTGAAGTCTAATGACACCCAGATCAGTTCGATGTATGTTAATGGGAGGTATCTGCTTATTTTTAACACTGTGGGCGTGGTTGCAGACATGAATAGGTTGAAGACTAATGACACCCAGATCAGTTCGATGTATGTTAATGGGAGGTATCTGCTTATCTTAAACACTGTGGGCGTGAGTGCAGACATGAATAGGTTGAAGACTAACAAGACCCGGATCAGTTCGATGAGAGCCCAGTTCGTTGAGTGAACAGAAAGAAGGCTGGTTCTTCTCAACACAGATTTCCTGGACCGTCTGTCCTCCTGCATGTGATTCACTACTATTGTTTTTTAAATCTGATTTAATCATGTTCCTTCCCACTTTCTTTTCTCTTCTTCCCTAAATCGTTCTGTTTTTACCCTTCTCCTTACCTTTCTCTTTTCCCTTCCCCTTATCCTTCCCCTTATCCTTTCCCTTATCCTTCCCTTATTCCTTTCCCTTTCTCCTTTCCCTTTCTCCTTTCCCTTCTACTTCCCCTTCTCCTTCCCCTTCTTCTTCCCCTTCTTCTTCCCCTTCTTATTCTCCTTCCCCTTCTCCTTCCCCTTATCTTTCCCCTTCCCCTTATCCTTCCCCTTCTCCTTCCCATACTCCTTCACCTACTCCTTTCCTTTCTCCTTTCCCTTCTCCTTCCCCTTCTTCTTCCCCTTCTTATTCTCCTTCCCCTTCTCCTCCCCATACTCCTTCACCTACTCCTTCCCTTTCTCGGTTCCCTTCTCCTTCCCCTTCTCCTTCCCCTTCTCCTTCCCCTTCTCCTTCCCCTTCTCCTTCCCCTTCTCCTTCCCCTTCTCCTTCCCCTTCTCCTTCCCCTTCTCCTTCCCCTTCTCCTTCCCCTTCTCCTTCCCCTTCTCCTTCCCCTTCCCCATCTCCTTCCCCCTTCCTCTCTTTCACATTCTTTACTGTCCTTCCTGCCTCCTGTCTCTCCTCTTTCTCTTCTATCTCTTAGAAACCTTCCACGCCTTCATCTTCGTTCCTTTCTTATTATTCCCAGCGTTTTTATCTCCTTCTCTTTCCTCCTCCTTTGTGTGGAATTTGTTGGGGATGTTTTCCACTCGCTCATCTTTTCTCGAGAGGTGTTTTTCCCGCCTTTATGAGACCATTGGAGTCTCTTTGACGCTGTTCTGATATCAACGCCTCTGAGACACCCCCCACCCCCGGCCCCTGTATTCTTCAAGATGTCTCACACTCCCTTACCCGCCACCATCGCTCCGTACCCTGCTTTCCCCTTTGTCTTCTTACCCTCGTTTCCCCCACTTCCTCCTCAGATGGTATTGGACATGGAGCTACCTAGTGTAGGGCTTTATGGTCTCTTGCAGTCTCCTTCATTCCTAGGTTCTTATGTTCATTTCCATCTCGTTCATCGATTTTTTTTCCCCCTTTCTCTCTTTTCTTATCTTTCCAGTTTTTCTTCGCATCCTCCTCTTCTCTCTTTTACTTTCTTCCTACTCTTGTTTTTTTTTCTTTTTTGCTCTTCTTTACCTTCTTCAGCCATCCCAGCCCTCTTCCTCTTCCACTTCCCCATCCTCCTCTTCTCCCACCTCAGTTCGCCTTCCCCCTCCCTTGATCCCCTTCCCTGACTCGATCCCACATATCCATCTTACCCATTTCCACCTTTTTCCTGACGATTTCCCTTACTTCAGCAGCTCCACCTCGCTGACCTCTTTCCCTCCTCCACACCCTTCTCCTCCACCTTCTCCACATTCTCCTCCACCTCCTCCTTCATATTCTTCTTCACCTCCTTGACATTCTGCCCCTTCACCTTCTTTACCACCTTTCCCTTCTTCCCCACCATTCTCTCCTTCCCCCACCATCCCCTCCTCCCCCACCATTCCCTCCTTACCCTTGTTCCTCTCCTCCTCTTTCTACTTACCCTCCTTACCCTCTTTTCCCTCTTTATCCTCCTTACCCCTCCTGCCTGTTTTTCCTTTTCCTCCTTTTTCCTCCCTTCACCTTTACTCACAACCTCGCTAATTCTTCCTCCTTACCCTCTTTTCCCTCATCATCCTCAGCCCTCCTGCCTTTCTTTCCTTTTCCTCCTCTTTCCTCCCTTCACCTTTACTCCCAACCTCGCTAATTCTTCCTCCTTACCCTCTTTTCCCTCCTCATCCTCCTTACCCCTCCTGCCTTTCTTTCCTTTTCCTCCTCTTTCCTCCCTTCACCTCTACTTCCAACCTCGCTAATTCTTCCTCCTTATCCTCTTTTCCCTCCTCATCCTCCTTACCCCTCCTGCCTTTCTTTCCTTTTCCTCCTCTTTCCTCCCTTCACCTCTACTCCCAACCTCGCTAATTCTTCCTCCTTACCCTCTTTTCCCTCCTCATCCTCCTTACCCCTCCTGCCTTTCTTTCCTTTTCCTCCTCTTTCCTCCCTTCACCTTTACTCCCAACCTCGCTAATTCTTCCTCCTTACCCTCTTTTCCCTCCTCATCCTCCTTACCCCTCCTGCCTGTCTTTCCTTTTCCTCCTCTTTCCTCCCTTCACCTCTACTTCCAACCTCGCTAATTCTTCCTCCTTACCCTCTTTTCCCTCCTCATCCTCCTTACCCCTCCTGCCTGTCTTTTCTTTTCCTTCTCTTTCCTCCCTTCACCTTTACTCCCAACCTCGCTAATTCTTCCTACTTACCCTCTTTTCCCTCCTCATCCTCCTTACTCCTCCTGCCTGTCTTTCCTTTTCCTCCTCTTTCCTCCCCTCACCTTTACTCCCAACCTCGCTAATTCATCTTGCCATGGATCAACCCCGTGCTCGATATCATTTGTCTCCTTCATTCCCTCTGCAGATCATCTAATTTGCTTTTCTTTCCAATTCTTACGTATGTTTAATTACATCCTCACCAAAACCTCCCACTTTCCCAACTCCCATTTTTATTATTATGTCTCTTTGCTTCTTCCATTTTCCATCCTTTCCTCTCGCTTCTACATTCTACTGTTTTGCTGTCTTCGTATCTTTCTAAAGGGCCATTTACAAGGTCAAACGGTTTGTCGAACCCGGTTTGTCAAACAAGTGTTTGAAGTGATGTTTGACCGTGTGAATGGAGTATTTGGTTGTCAATCACGTTTGTCAAACGGGTTTGACAACCAAAGACCCCATTCACACGGTTAAACATCACTTCAAACACTTGTTTGACAAACCGGGTTTGACAAACCGCTTGACCGTGTAAATGGCCCTTAACCCGTTCCAGACCTCACTGATCTTTTTTTCTGTGTTCTTGCATTGCCTTTCCTCTTTCTTACCTCAATACATTTCCCCTTCATCAGTTCTCTCTGTCTCCCTCGTTCACTTGATGTTACAACCTTTGCACTTTCTCTCTTTTTGTTTCTTTTTCTTCTTCCATTTACAGTCTTGGTTGCCTCTTCTCTTCCCTCCTCCTTCAAAAGAGGAGGACTTCTCCTCGTACCTTTTGACCTTTTGTCTTCATGACCAACCGTACCTCACTTACAACCCGGATTTTACCGCCCTTCCTCCTTTTTCTCCAACCTTATCTCGCTTCGCTTCGCCTCGCCTCGCCTCGCCTGGCTTCGCAACACCCGTTTCTCAAGTGACGTATTTCATCCCGACACCTGCACTACCCAATCCGGGAAACCCTTCCTTATTCATGACAAAATCTCGCCTCGGTTCGGCGGACCCTTTTGTATCTTTGTGGACTTTCAGGAAGAGTACCTCCGAATACGTTCGTTACCTTCCGACAAGAATGTTATGTTGTCGGTCGTGTTCGTTCACTTGTGCTTGTTTTTGGTCGTGTTTGTTTGCTTGTTTGATTTGGGGAAATGTATGAAATATTTTGAAACGTAGGATTTCAGGAGTTATCCGGATTACGACCCCTTTCTCGGAATTCGTATTTAGGTATTAGAATAGTGAGGTATTTCATTCTAATCTTGGTAAACCAACCTCCTAAGCTTGAATCCATTTTTGCACCGTCACGGTGCGCTGTCCCAATCGTCATGGAACACATCTGAATATGCTAAGTGATATTAAACGAGAGCTCAGTCACAGAAATCAAAACAAAGAAGGGAAATGAACTGCATTGATGGAGGTTTACGACCTCCAAGTGCATCTGGTTTCAAACGATATCTCTCTTTCCCTGGAAGTCTTTCTCTCTTCTTTAAAGAGAATAGATTCACTGACTATTTAATCTGTAAAGATTGTGTTACCAAAGGGAGTCATGCGAGAATGACTGGAATAGTCTGGCTGTGGACAAAACTAAAAGAAACGCATCCTCTTGACGCGGAAGGCGCTGACTCTGATCAGGAGTGCCACAATGATGGATAAAATCGTTTGGCGGAAACCAGAATACGAGGGAAAGTGTCATCCATTACAGACGATGCCAGACCATTTAACATGAGCAAACAATAAAATTTTCGAAGTAGATACAGAACGATTCCATTCAGAATCTTTCTACAGTTTTGCACTTGGCAATCCATCCAACGCGTCATCGTAGA
>NC_134790.1:3113736-3116236 GCF_046742065.1 Oratosquilla oratoria
ACTGTATAGATGTTTTCACAGGTGATAGAAGGGTTGTTGTACGACTTGTGTGTCCTTAGGTCAGCTGATTAAGAATCACTTGTTAGTCTGAAACAACAAGACCGATACAGACCGTCGCGGTGTTTAAAGGAATGAGAGGGGTCTCCAATGCCTAAAAAGCTTGCCTCTATTCTTGTATTGAGGAAAATAGACAAAAAAAAATATATATAAATTTTGTTTAGATATAACCAGTAGTACTCAACTCCACATTTTCCTCAGACCTTTCACTATTTTTATTTCTGATCCTCCTCGTGTCCTGCTAATTGTGTAAGAAAAAGAAAAAAAGAGAAAAAGAAAAAAAAAGAAAAAGAAAAAGAAATCCATGTATATGTCACATGCTCTACTAAGCTTCTCTATGAACTCTTTCATACGCTTTTCCAAGCACATAAGAGGCCCCAAAAAATTATCTTTCACATTGTGCTAAATACTTGCCACAAACCAGTCTTAACACAAAAGCCTTATTCACGTGCCGTCTTCTTATAGACTTGTAATAGTCCTCCAGATAACTCCCTCTTTCTTCCCTAATCCTCTCATTCAACACACTGAACTGAATAACCCCTGCAAAACTACTAAATTTGTTCTTTTAGCCTCACGATCCTCCAATCCAGTGGGGAACTTTTTCTTAGAGACACACATTAAACAATCCCATGATTCACTCCACTATCACTGCTCCCTCCTGTGGTCGAGATTCCGCAGGACAGCCATCCAATCGAAGTGACTTTCCGGTTTTTATCTTTTATCTGTTACTTATAACTTCTCTTTTGTAATAATCTTTTCATTCTCCTCACACCTTCACAGTTATAGCCTTCCTGTTCTTTATATTCAACAACTTTGAGTACTTCTCCCAGCTTCTTCTTACAGCCCTCTTTTGTATTATCAGTTGTCTATCTGCTCCTTTTACCTTTTGTTCGTTAGAAGTCTCCTGTTTGCGATCTTTCTTGAGACGTTTACTTATTTCATTAAAGAATGATACTCCAGCTTATATTCTCCTATCCTCCTTCACTTTATTCTTTGCCTCTGTTTTCTTTAAGTATTGCCTCTCGTATACTTCCATGTTACATCTTTGGAAATGTTTCTTGCATAAGAGCTTATACCTCACTCTTATCTTCCTTCTATCATTCATTAACCTTCCTGTTTTCTCTACTCTCATCCAACTCAGTATTTTTGCACACTGATACTTCCTCTTTGAAACGAATCCATTTCTTTTTTACTCCTCCTTTCCCCTCCTATTTCACTGCAAACCGCATAAAAACATAAGAACATAAGAATAAAGGAGACTGCAAGAGACCATAGGCCTACACTAGGCAGCTCCGTATCCATCACCACCTGTCATCCCCATCCATAAAGTTGTCTAATAGTTTTTTAAAACAACTGATAGTTTCAGCGCTTACTACATGGTTACTAAGTTTATTCCATTCATCGACGACCCTATTAGTAAACCAATTCTTGCCTATTTCCTTTTTAGTGCTTTTCATTCATAGTCTCTGGAGCTGGTAATATTTTTACCAACTCAATTAAACCTTCGTTCTTATAGTTGAAACCTAGCTTGTTTTATAGTATAAAAACATTTTCTTTAGATGTTACTATTTTCTTTCAAGATATTGACTATTTATTTTAGGGCTCTCTTTTCTATTCTCTTTTTATGAAAGACAAGTCCATAAGTAAATGTATCATAGTTTTTTTTCCTTTAGTTTTTCTTGTGATACTTAAAGCCTAACAGTTCTATATTGTTCCCATCTGTCATTCTCTCGCGTAAGAATGAATAATGATACGAGAATATTATATCTCTCATATGAATGGATTAATGAGGCATGCAGTTTGTTGATAATAATTTCCATTTTTCATGTTGGATGCTTGGACAGTTATTACTAGAATCTTACTAGAATTTTACTCTCTCTCTCTGAAGCGAAAATATAATGCTTAGCACATTTGATATCCTTACAAATATTACACAATTGCATTTCTTTTTGTTTCCAAATTAGCTGATTATTTTCCTAATGTCTTTTAATACTACTATTTTTTTTTTATCTGAGCATGTTAATCATATTTTAAACTGTTTTAATCACTTGTCTAAATTATCTTAGACAGCCAACTTGTTTGGTGATTATTTGCTGCTGCACATAATTTAGATTTACAAGATTTGAGCTATGACCTGAGCTACTTATGCGTGTTACTAACAAACGAATCTATGAATAAATTCACTCTTAATTCTTCATATAGAGACTTTGGTATTGAAGATTGTGAATTGTTCACGATTGTTTTTCTAATTTCCGAGTAATTTCCGATAGTATCTAAGTTTCTTCCATGCTGTATCATGCAAGCTTCCCAAATTATTTATGAACAATGTTTCTATGATGGAGATTTGTCAGTCTTTTTCTATACGACTGTTTTTTTTTTTTTAAGCTTATTAGGATCACTGTCATTCCTACGTGTTCTGTGACATTCTTTTAGCTCTGTTTTT
>NC_134790.1:3123736-3138736 GCF_046742065.1 Oratosquilla oratoria
TGTGGGCGGAAGCAGAGAGGAATTGTTCTGAAGGGCGTAAGGGGGAAAACGAGACAAATGAAGGAAGGGAATTTGGTGGGGAAGCGAGAAAAGTGGGAGAGGGGACGGCCAAGGAGATTGGATGAATGTTGGGGCTAGAAACGGGCTAGGGGCAAGGAGGTGGTGGACCGCGCAACCCGTCGTGGGTATTGTTCCGAGGAATGGCAGGAGATCTGGTTATGAATGGATTCCCGGGCTTGACAAGGATTCGTGTAAAGTTTTCGTCCCTTAGGAATGCTTTAAACTGAGTAAAATTTCCTGGTCTTATGCAGAAGATTATCAATGTCACTCTACGACGAACTATTTATTTTATTTTATTCTATTTTATTTTTTATCTTATTTTATCTTATTTATTTACTTATTTATTTCATTTATTTATTTATTTTGTGCACGCGACAATTGCTTAGCCATCTTGTTTTTTTTTATCTTATTGGCCGAACGAAACCGTCTGGTATCAGCAAGAACAAAGTGCTACAATATTTTGTCAGTATTGAAAAGGACTGATTAAAACATCCGTTCCTTCCTGGGCAGACTCCAACTTTCTGTGAATGGATTCGTCCCGTCGAAATCACGTGCAAGATAGGAGAAAACTCGTTCTAATGCACATTCTACATAAGGGTGAGATTGGGGTGACATGTCATTTACATAAAGTGAGTGAGGGAAATGAAGTGTAACGTACACGTGGCTGAATGGTGACGCGTATATCAATTATATCGTCACACAAACTGAGCCTCACGTCACTTGATGTGACAGGAGAAACAAGTGATATTTTTAGTTATTAAAAGTACAACTGTGTTACTTTATTCTGTTAGGCGTTTGTCTGTCTATCCGTAACGTAATCACACACGTTTTGGCCTCTTTAACTTCCTTTGATCATTACCATACTATGGTACCTTATAAAGATGATTTCAAGGTCAAGGGTCAAGGTCAAGGTCAAGGCCACAATGAAGTAAAATGTGATTTTCACTCAATACTCCAATATGTCAAATCTTGTGCCCCCTTACATCAATCTGACTAACGTTTATAATCGTTCTCTGTATCAATAAGGTATACCTTCTGTTTCCAGACTTTTTAACGTGACATGTAGCATATACTGAAGCCATTTGACACATTTGACAACTGCTCTCGCTCGGTGTTCCTTAGTCTGAAGCACAAGTTATATTATTCATCTCAATAGAACCGTACGAGTATTGGAGAGGTCCAACAATTCTAAACATATTACTCTTTTCATTTATTATTTATTATTTATCTGTATTTTCTTTGTTTATTCATTATTCGTTTATCTTGTTTATACACATTTATTCACTTGTTTGTGTATTTTACCAATATGTATTTATTTATCTATTCATTTATCAACTCGTTTATTGTTTGACGGGTATAAGAATTCTTTGAATGATAGTGGTGTAGGCTATATCAAATCAGAGATACGATAAATTGGTAGAAATTGAAACACTACTATAGTTCTTTGGTTGAAAATGTCAACACAAGTGTTGCAAGTAATGAATTTCTTTTCGACAAAAGAAGAAAAGATACTGGAAGATTTTGTCAAAGACATTGGAGAAAACATTTATTAGAAATTGGCCTAACTTTGTAAAGAAAGTGTTTACCAATCGTGCTCTTTGCCAAGGTAATTTTAATTTATAAAATATAATCTGGAAGGAATTTAGTAATATGTAACTCGTTACCAACTTGTGTATACTGGAACAAATTAGGTAAACTTGTAGATGAAAAACTATGAAACAAACAAAAGGAGCTTCGAAGCGGTCTTAGCGGTAATGGATTATCTGTCATGAATAAACTCTCAATGAACTTTCTGACAGAATAAGACTTTACGCTTAACATGTGGATTGTGAAACGAATATTACCTTGTTTGAGAGTTTCTTCCCAGTTGGCTTCACCATCAAGAGGTGTATGGGCAAAAATAATGGCTGTGTGAACACATTGCAACATGTTTTGTACGTATACATATATGTATATATATATATATATGTATATATATATATATGTGTGTGCGTGTGGGCTTGCCTAATTGTCTTTACCTAATTAGAGTGTATAGGAAAGGAGTAACGCTCGTTAGGTTGCGCCTTCCATTCTCCAATTCATTGTAATTAGCCTCGAATACATATACGGTACAGTTCTAACTTAATATATATATCCTTGATTTCCAGTTATCATATTTAGATTTGAATTCATGCATATGCATCTATATGATAAAAATAGTTCTTCACCCTTAGGCATGTAGTCTTACTTAATTTGTTCCAGTGACCTCTTAAAGTCCTGCTATCCTTAATCAAGAGATCTAGTCTATGTAATCTATCTCCTTTAGTGACCTGAATATTGTAATCATATGACTTCTTTCTTTTCAGTCTTTCAGAGTTGGCAGAAGCAGGGCTTTTAGTGTTTCCTCTTATCTATCTGCCAGGATGTGGACCAGTTTGGGTGTTGTCCTTTGTATTCTCTCGATCTTGCTTATGTCCTTGACTATGTGGAGACCATATTACTGATACATATCCTAGTCTTTGACGGACCAGGGTTTCAATGATTATTTTTTTATTGTCTCTTCGTCCATATTATAAGAATCTAGTTTAGTCTTCTGCAGCAGTTCGTATGTGTCTCCCACAATCCTGTTGGTATGGCTGTCAGGTGATAGGTTATATTTACAAGTATCAACACTCCCAAATCTTTCTCTTTTTGTTTTGTAATTTATTCCCTTCCTAGGCGTTTGAATACGGTCATTTGTAGCTATTACCCATTTCCAGTACTTTGCATTGTTGTGGTATTGAAATTAGTTCCCCATTCTTAGCTTCGTACAAGAATAGTGTCTAGATTTTTTTTTTTTTTTTTAATAATCTAAAATCCTTTTCGCTTTCAGCTCTTCTCGTGATCTTTGCAGCATCGGTAAACTTGTTTGCATAGCTTGTACCTTCCATCATATCACTGATATAAACAAGAAACTTTCTTGGTGCAAACACAGGACCTTGTGGAACTCCGCTCTTAACTGCTCTTCATCTTGAGATCTTATCCTTTACTGCTGTCCTCGTATATCTTTTCTGAGTAAAAAATTATATTCATTTGAGAAAATTGCCTAATAGTTCTCCAGCATGTTCCGATTTCACCATATGATGACTGTGAGGTATGCTATCAAAAACCTTTTCTAGATCGAGGTATACACATTCCATCCACTCGTGTGTGTGTGTGTGTGTGTGTGTGTGTGTGTGTGTGTGTGTGTGTGTGTGTGTGTGTGTGTGTGTGTGTGTGTGTGTGTGTGTGTGTGTGTGTGTTTACCTAGATGTAATTTACAGAAAGGTCCAGTCTCATCGATTCAGTCGGTCATTGTGTGTGTGTGTGTGTGTGTGTGTGTGTGTGTGTGTGTGTGTGTGTGTGTGTGTGTGTGTGTGTGTTTACCTAATTGTAATTTACAGAAAGGTCCAGTCTCGTCGATTCCGTCGGTTATTGTGTGTGTGTGTGTGTGTGTGTGTGTGTGTGTGTGTGTGTGTGTGTGTGTGTGTGTGTGTGTGTGTGTGTGTGTTTGTGTGTGTGTGCGTGTATGTGTGTGTGTGTTTGTGTGTGCAGGTGCGCGTGTGTATGTGTGCGCGCGCGCCTGTGTACGTGCGCGTGTACGTGTGTGCGTGAGTACGTGAAATACATTGCTAAAAATGGAAACGAGGTAAAATCAGACAAAGGCACTCTAGATAAACAGACGAAAAAAGTAAAACAAATAACTGGAGGAACAATAAATAACAGCATAAAGAAGAAATAAAATGAAGAGAACAGAAAAAAAAGTAAAGGAAAGTGTGATAAGCAAGTGAGAATCAAGGAATTAAGAAAACACAATATATTTGTTGCACAGCGAATAAGAAAAGGACGCGAAGGGTCGGGGGAGATGGAACGAATCCTGGAGATGAATGAGAGAGGAGAATGCAGTGGCAGGAAATGATTGAAATATGCGAAAAAAAAGGAGGAATAGAGGGATGAAAATAAAAATTCAGGCTGCAGGAATGCGGGTCGAGGAGGAGGAGGGAGTGTGGGAGGATCAAGGGAGTGAGAAAAGAGGACAAGGGCGTTGGAAGAAGGTAGGGAGTTAAAACAGGTTTGGGAGAGGTATGGGATAAGAAAATGAATGTGGGAGTGAAAGGAATCATTATGGGAGAACGTAGATGAGGTATTACGTAAGAATTAGATGGAGTGAGGGAGGGTGGGAGGGAGGGAGGGAGGGTGTGAGGGAGGGTGGGGTAGGGTGGGAGGGCGTGGATAGGGGTGGGAAGATAAGGACGAGGAGAAAGCTAAGGTTAAAAAAAGGGAATAGAACTGAGTAAAAAAGAAATGAAGGAAGGAAATAAGGAAAAGGGAGAGATCTGTGGAAAGGAGATGGAAAAGGAATTAAATGTGGAGGAGCAAGAGAGATATATGTATTTATGTATGTGTGTATGTATATTTGCATTATGTATGTATGTATGTATATTTGCATTATGTATGTATGTATGTATGTATGTATGTATGTATGTATGTATGAATGTACGTATAAATGTATGAATGTACGTATAAATGAATGTACGTATATATGTGTGTATGTACATTTGCATGTATGTATACATGTATGTATGTATGTAATGTATGTATGTATGTATGTATGTATGAATGTACGTATAAATGGATGAATGGAGAAAAGGCAAGATAGAAATGCGAAATCCCCTGACAGATACGAAGACGGGACGGAGGAGAACCGCATGTTGTGACAGAAAACGCGAAACTAGTGACAGAAAACGGAAGCCGGAGGAGGGGAAGAGAATGGGGCTGATAAAACGGAGACAAATGGGAGATTACGAGAATCAAATCAGAGGAACACTGAAAGATATATGCGAGCAGACATGGCAAGGCCAGTACAAAAGGGAAGCAAACCAAAAGGAGACCTATTGGTCCATAAGAGAACACTGATAAAGGAAAAAATATATATATTCATAGTGTGTGTGTGTGTGTGTGTGTGTGTGTGTGTGTGTGTGTGTGTGTGTGTGTGTGTGTGTGTGTGTGTGTGTGTGTGTGTGTGTGTGTGTGTGTGCTTTTACCTAGTTGTATTTGCCTAGTTGTATCTTACGGGAAGGGGAGCTATGTTCGTGGTGTCCCCGTCTTTGTATCTCGCAGTGTCTATTTTGTGTGTACGTGTGTGCGTGTATGTGAGTGCGTGTGCGTAGGTGTGTGCGCATGGGCGTGTATGCGCGCATGCATGTGTGTGCTTAATCACATGATCCATCTTAAGAAATAATGAACTGGACTGGGTGACCCAGGACAGTAACATATTAGCAGTGTCTAGGTCTAGGAGATGAACAAAAAGAGAGATAGAAAGAGAGAAAGAGAGAGGGAAAGAGTTGAAAAGAGATCTAACTTGCCAATTGGACATATTGTGTTCAGACAAGCAGAACCGGATGGAGAGGTGAGAGGCGAGGGAGAGCTGGGGTGGGAAGGTACGACTGTGGATGGGGTGAGAAGGCGAGGTTGGTCGATTCAGGGCCGACGGTGAGTTACTTGCGGCAACACTTGGTCATGATAGACCAAGTGTCGTATTTTTTAACCTTTCACCATCTCGGGCGAACACTAACTTGTTATATTAGACTTTTACCTTGTTTTCTAGTTACTGAAAGTTTATCTGACTTACCCGCTTACCTATAACATCTAAGTTTGTCTAACTTACTGGCTTACCTGTAACAGCTACCTGTGTATTTTCATAAGCATAGAGCATGAAGCTCATAACATTCTACTTTCTAATAGTAGATAGGGCTGGCGAAATATTTCAAAAGTATGGATCTAAATCTTGGTTACTAAGGGTCAATATGAAATATATGAAAATATTTAACGGTTGTCAAAATAGTGATAAATATTTTTGAGTGTAGGAAATAATATGGTGATAAAAAAAATTATGATCATATATGTAACAGCCCTAAAGAAAATGACTGCAAATTTCGTGGCATATAACAGTGCGTAAGAGAAACGAGATAATTAGATGAGAATAAAGATGATATTGATAGTAATACAAAAACTAGATGACAAAGATAAGAGTATAAGTGTGACTATTTTATGATTACATTGACATCATATCATTAAAACGATAAAAAAGTGTCGATGACAGTACAAAATATACCGAAGTGGTCAATAATCGGATTTGAAAAAAAAAGATAAGAAATCAAAGGTAGAAGAGATTTCAAAATCTTTACATTATTCTACATATGATTATTCTAACTGACGTCACACGATTTTATTCAGATGAATGTAGGAACCTTAAAGTCACTGTTAAGGCTAAATAAAGACAACAGGCACAATTATGGTGGACAAAAGATTACTTTATTCCTGCAAGCTTTTTTTTAGTATTATTATTCTAATTCAGGCTATTTCATTGGGCTGACGGACATGACAGTGAACAAGTGAAAAGTACACTGAAAAAAAAAATACGAACTCTCGTTCGAGTGGTGCATTTAGAGACAGTCGAAAAACAAAAAAATAAAAAGGAAAGAAATGAAAGAGAAGAGAAGCGAGAGGTGCATTTAGAGACAGTTGAAAAACAAAAAAATAAAAAGGAAAGAAATAAAAGTAGAAGAGAAGCGAGTGGTGCATTTAGAGACAGTCGAAAAACAAAAAAATACAAAGGAAAGAAATAAAAGAGAAGAGAAGCGAGAGGTGCATTTAGAGACAGTTGAAAAACAAAAAAATAAAAAGGAAAGAAATAAAAGTAGAAGAGAAGCGAGAGGTGCGAAAGGGGCAGGCACGAGAAAGCGCAAAGGTAGATAAGAAGGGACAAACAGAAGGGAAAGGAAGCGGCGAAGAGGGGGAAGGGGCGGACTAACAAGCGAGAAGGTACGAGGGAAGGTGAACCGAGAGTAAATACACATCAAAGGAAGATAAAGAGCGAGAAAGGGGAGGGGAAGCGAAGGAGGAAATTGAGGGATACGAAAAATAAAGAATGTGGGAGGGGAGCGACGGATACAACAAATATGTTTTAGGGAAAGGTGATGATGCATATACACTCTTCGAGGATTGAGATACATACATGTATGTATGTATGTATGTATCTATATACACATATATATATATGTATATATATGAAATAAGTGGGTAATATATATATATACATGTATATATATACACATATATATATATATATATATATATGTATATATATATATATATACATATATTGAAATAAGTAAGCACACGCACACACACATATACAGTATATTATATATATGTATATAGTATACTGTATATATATGTGTGTATATATAATTTAAATATACATGATAGGAGCTATACTCCTGGATTCCGTCTTTGTTTGCAAGGGTCAACTTCGACATTGAATTTACTTTTGTCCGATTGCATTGTTTCATCTTCCATGGCAAAGTAAGGAAGAATGGGGTTTGTGAACGACATGTGAAAGAGTACAGCGTGCTATCTTGAGCTGGTATAGTCATATGAGAATAGACGGAAGTGGGCACGTTTGAAGATGCCCGAATAGGCGGTTCCGGGAGTGAGAGGAAAGGTTAGAGCAGTTTCCCAACTCCGGGGTAAATTACCCCAATGGGGTAATGGACCCATATTTTTGGGGTAATGGATGTTCTGTGTTAGAAGAGGTAGCCTGACCAAGTCAATCAGTTTAACTCTCTCCAATTACATATATATCACTACACTCTACACTTGCATTTGTGTTGGATCCTTAAATATATACAGCCAATAGCGGGCTATATAGCCCATGCAGTTCATCAGGTGACAGCTAAAAGAAATAATTTCTAAAAGGTTGGGAAACACTGGGTTAGAGCAAGGAGCCATAAGGTCATGGGAGCCATCAAATTACGTCGCCAGGATGTCGAACAAGAATAAATGTGCGTGAGAGAAGAAAGGGAGAGATACGTAGCTGGGGTCAAAGCCGGTACCTTTGCCCTATGAGCTAGGACTGCTGGGGGTAGGTAAGAGTTACTACTGGGAATCGGAGAGGAGTACAGGATTCAAAACCATAACTTAGTGAATGCGAGATCTGCTTGGTTCCTATAGATTTGGAGGAACTTTTGTAGAATAAAGTAACAATTTTCTTCATGATAGGGGCTCACAGGAGGTGTACCGGTAGTAATACTGGGGAATGTTTTGAGGTTGCCTCTTGAAGGAAATGAAGAAGGAAGACAGGAAAAGGAGTGAGAAGGATTTTCCTGTTCCATAACTGGCCGCCTCGTTTTGTGGGATACCAAAATAGTACGAACAGAAACTGAATACTCCCAGACTCATAATTAATATTTGACGTTAAGGATATCACATCACCCATTTTCAGAATAAATTAGGAATAGCTATTGACGTAATGAGAAAGGTCACATTTTGAACAAAATTATATAATTTTGGCTAGTTGGTGACCATAATATCAAAGAGAAGAGACAAAGAAAGAGAGGATAGAGAGGAAAAGAGAGAAAAAAAAAAGAAAAAAGTGTGGATCTGTATAATGATTTCTACGAGTCAATATAATCTGTATTTTACATTATCATTGACAATGTCAGGATTATAGATGACGGGCAATAGTACTTATACATGTTGTGTAGATAGTGCTGATCATGTATACACTGTTCGTGTGAAAATGGGCTTTGGTTATGCTGTAAACCATTTTGGTTTGAAAATTTATCAAAGAAAAGACTGATTTTTACTTTCTATTTTGTTATCAACTCTTGAGTCAGATAGCACAGTTTTCTTTGAAAAGAGTCTTAAAGTAATATTTGAGCTAAATTCGTTGTTCTGATACCCAAAGATCCCAGCATAGTACACTCCATGGCCTGTGGAAGTTACGAAAGGAAATATTAGAGAGATGTTACGGGGAATTCTGTAACTGACACATTTGAACTAACCATCACAGATGCCGCTGTGAACGTAGCGTGCACAGTAGTGTGTGATCTAGTGTAACTTTTATATATATGTTTATTTATTCATTTATTTTATTTATCTATTTATTAATATATTTGTTTATATATTTATTTATTTAATTTAATTATTTTCTTTTATTTGTTTATATATATATGTATATATGTATAAATATATATAAATATATATATATATATATATACATATATATATATATATACATATTACATATATATGTATAAATATATATATATATATATATATATATATATATATATATATATTAGCCAAATTACCCGCGCGTTGCTGTGGGCAAATGATGATCATTTTAATTTTGATAGAATTTGTGGAATAAAGTTACATGTATCAATATAACTCAGTGGAAAGGGTAATACAAATAGAATATTAAGAAAGTAAGAAAAAAATTATTTTGAGGAGGGAGACGCCCTTTGGAAACAAAATACCAAACGTTTTAAGGGGACACTACAGTAGTGGTGTGTTACCCCACCATACCCCTTTAGCCTTTAACCATAGCCAAAATAATATTTTCTTAGAAATGAAATATAGTTATCCAAGTACCTGGAGTGTTAGGGTATCAGAATATATATGGTTATGGGGGTCTATCTATAAAACCCTAGGAGTTTGTGAACAAACAACAGACAGAAGCTACTACTATATTATATATATATATATATATATATATATATATTATCAGCATTGAGAAACAATAGCCTAACTAAATAACGTCGTTAGAGGGGAAGTATGCTTAATAAAAGAAAAATGGTCCATAGCCACTATGGTAGCGGCGGGTAACCTTTGCCACGCGTTCTTCCCATGATGTTGGAGAACTGCACGGAGCTCAAGTTAATTTCGAAAACATATAACATAAAAAAACATCACCACCACTTAAAGCAAGTAAACTTTAACAAAGACGAGATGGAACAATCGTGTCCATGAAACATATATTCATATGTATTATTTTCAGATAGGCAAGCAAGCATTTTCTAGGGGATGCAAGAGTCAATATGTTGTATATTAGATATTACGTGTGGTGCGTTCGTTGTTCGGCTGATAGCTTTCAGTTATTCGTGTTTGTAACATTAACACCTGAATGGAAAATTTGGGTCTTGTGTTTGTAGCTGGAGTAAAATGACCGTTTTATGACCTCGAAATTGTTTGGATTTCCTTCCCTTGATTTGCTGAGGAATTGTGAAGTTAGGCTTGGAAGTTGGGCAGACAATGAAGGAAGATGGAGAGAACGCGTTGTCATGATGGGGATCTTTCCTGAAACTAATACTTATTTATCTGTTTATTTATCTATTTTATTTATTCATTTATTTTATTTATTTATTTATTTGTTGACTTATGGTAGATTCATATATTTTCTTTGCGTTCCTTCTTTCACATAATGGTGACATCTTTGCTAAAGCTAATGTTTATTCATTTATTTATTTACTTATTTATTTATTTATTTATTTATTTATTTATTTATTTATTTATATATTTATTTACTGGTAGATTCAAATATTCTTTCTTTGCAGTCACTGATTCTATGGATCATAAAGTTCAATTCTTTGTTACTATTTCTTGTGTCACTGAACATTATGGGATTCATAATTCATCAATATTTTCCTCCCAATATCGCCATCTTTTATATCAAAATTCCCATATTTTGACCGTGTTTGTTGTATCCTAGCATTATGTTTTACATATTTCTGGTTCTTAGGAGTCTGATTTAATAATTTCCATGTGTTTGTACACTTATTTATAATCTATAATTCCAATACCGTGCGAGATTATATATATTTCATTATAGTCTCCAGATAATTTTTTTATACAGTTCAGGGTAGGACCGCAGCACTTCCCTCCCTTCCCTTTCCCTTCCCCTTCCCTACCTTCCCTCCCTTTCCCTTCCCTTCCCTTCCCTTTTCCTTCCCTTCCTCTTCCCCTTCCCTTCCCTTTCCCTTCCCTTCCCTTCCCTTCCCCTTTCCTTCCCCTTCCTCTTCCCCTTCCCTTCCCTTCCCTTTCCCCTTCCCTTTCCTTCCCTTTCCCCTTCCCTTTCCTTCCCTTTCCCTTCTCTCTCTTTCCTTACCTTCCCCTCCCTTGCCCTTCCATTGTCCTTCCCTTCCCTTTCCCCATCAATTCCCCTTCCCTTCCCCTTCTTCCCTTTCCTTCCCCTTCCCTTCCCCTTCCCTTCCCCTTCCCTTCCCCTTCCCTTTCCCTTTCCCTTCCCTTTCCCTTTCCTTTCCCTTCCCTTCCACTTCCCTTCCACTTCCCTTCCACTTCCTTTCCCTTTCTCTCTCTTCCTCTCCCTTCCCCTTCCCTTCCACTTTCATTCCCCTCCCTTCCCCTTCTTATCCCCTTTCTTCTTTCTTCTTCTTCACTTCCGTCCCCCTCTCTTCTCTTTGTTCCCTTTCTCTTTCCTTCCGTTTTCTTTCTTCCCTTTCCATTTACTCTTTCCTTTGCTTCCCTTCGCTTTGCTTTCCTTCCCTTTGCCCCCCTTGCCTTTCCTTCCCTTCCTTTTGCTCCCCTTCCCTTTCCTCCCTTTTCCATTCCTATCCTTTTTCCTCCCCCTCCCTTTCCTCCTCTTCCCTTTCCTCCTCTTCCCTTTCCTCCTCTTTCCATTCTCCGCTCTCCCTTTCTTTACCTTTCCATTCCTCAGCTCCTTCTTTCCTTTTCATTTATTTATTTATTTTTCATTGTTTTTCTTCTCTCCCTACTTTCATTCTACTCTTCCCTATATTCGTTTAACTCTTCTCTCGTTTCTCTAGTCTTCTTTACTCCCCTCTCTTTCGTTTCGTCCCCTTCTCTCATTCCCCCTTTTCTCATTCGCCTGTCCCTCTTTATCTTTCTTAGATATTTATTTGTTTCCTGCTCCCTTTCCTTGTTAGTTCCTTCCCCCATTTTCGTTTCATCCTGTCCACTTTGTTTGATTTCTTCTTAACACCTGTTTCTTTCTCTTTTTCTACTGCGCCTGCCTTTTCTCACCCCTGGGTCACCCGTCATCCAAGAGGTGCCAAGATAAGAGGGAGGGAGGGAGGAGGGTGGAGGGGAGTGGAATATATAGGAAATGGAATGGGTGGGAGTGGTTTCTGTGCCTTTTTCTTTTTGGCTACCCCCTCCCCCGTGTAGGGGAAAAAAGCCTTTGGTTGTATGTATTTATGTATGTATGTATGTATGTATGTGTATGTATGTATGTATGTATCAGATTTTACCATCAGTCGTCGTTTTAGACCAGCTACAGAAGCTGAAGCAGTTCTGATGAGTCTTTCACTTATAAACTCTCGACCATTACAATGACGCTCTGTTCGGCTGAATAAAATGGTGTCGGATTTTTCAGTATCAAATTTGGCAAGTGTGACGGTGTGCTGGGTTTTAGAAAGGGTGACGGGGGCATGGAAACGTTCCTAACTTTACTGTTGAATAAATATAATCGACAGAGGTGCATAAAAAAAGGAGGAAAAGATGATGATGATGAAGATGATAAAGATGATAAAGATGATATAGATGATAAAGATGATAAAGATGATAAAGATGATAAAGATGATAAAGATGATAAAGATGATAAAGATGATAAAGATGATAAAGATGATAAAGATGATAAAGAAGACGAAGAAGACGATGAAGACGATGAAGACGATGAAGACGATGAAGACGATGAAGACGATGAAGACGAAGAAGACGAAGAAGACGAAGAAGACGAAGAAGACGAAGAAGATGAAGATGGAGAAAAAGGAAGAGGAAGTGTAGGAGATAAATTCGTTAGAATCTATTTTTGTTCCACCTTGTCACACGAAAGCCATCAGCCGCAACCTCCCGTCTGTCACTATCATATGCACCTTAAAACACCATTCCCACCCGAACTTTCATAAGTGATTGTTACCTGCCCCGACAGCCCAAGCGAATAATCAGATGTGACGGCTTCGGCCGCAGCTACGAACCTCCTGTCGTAGACTCCTTACTTTCACACTACACAGCACGAGGTAGGATGGATTCGAAGGTGTTTTGAGGGATGTGAACCCGTGTTTAAAACCCCAGTGCTTCATGTGGCTACTTATCCTTGCACACATGGCAAAGGTGCCACCCTCGCTTGCCACATAACTCCTTGTGTGAGCTCTTGTTTATGTCTGAAAATTCTCCACTTGTCATTCTTTTACATAAAAAAAATATATATATTTGTTCCAGTCCCTTGCCCTCTAAGCCTTTACATAAAGGTGACACCACCTCATCTCACATAAAGGTGACAACACCTCATCTCACATAAAGGTGACACCACCTCATCTCACATGAAGGTGACAACACCTCATCTCCCTCAACCTGCTACCCCACCTCACATCTCACTTTCCTCACCTCCACTTTTAACTCCAGTTTCCAGTTTATTTCCATGCCCGCCTCCACTTCCCCCTTTTCTCTCTCCTTTCTCCACCTTACCTATTTCAACTTCCCTCTACTCTCCCGTACAAGGAACTGCCTAGTGTAGGCCTTATGGTCTCTTATGCCTTTATGGTTCGTTTTCCCTCAAGCACTCTTTCATTTCCCTGTTTGTCTCTACCTCTCCTTAAACCCCCTCTCACCAGTTTTCCCTCATCATCCACTTCCTCTCCACCTCCCTCCACATTACCCATTCATTCCCCTTTCCTTTCCATCTTCCACATTCACTTCCTCTCCACCTCCCTCCACATTACCCATTCATTCCCCTTTCCTTTTCCATCTTCCACATTCACTTCCTCTCCACCTCCCTCCACATTACCCATTTATTCCCCTTTCCTTTCCACCTTCCAGATTCACTTCCTCGCCTCGTTCTCTCTTCCCCACCTCTCCACTCCCCCCTCTCCACCTCCCTCCACATTACCCACTCATTCCCCTTTCCTTTCCATCTTCCACATTCACTTCCTCTCCACCTCCCTCCACATTACCTTTTCATACCCCTTCCCTTTCCACCTTCCACATTCACTTCCTCGATTCGTTCTCTCTCCCCCTCCTCTCCACCTCCCTCCACATTACCCATTCATTACCCTTTCCTTTCTACCTTCCACATTCACTTCCTCGCCTCGTTCTCTCTCCACCTCATCTCCACTCCCCCCCCCTCCACCTCCTTCCACATTACCCTTTCATTCCCCTTTCCTTTCTACCTTCCGCATTCACTTCCTCGCCTCGTTCTCTCTCCCCCTCCACTCCACTCCCCCCTCTACCTCCATCTCCACCTCCACCTCCTCTCCTCGCCCCGCTTGTTATCTCCTTCGTGTACAAACTCGACTTCCCTCGCCATCTACTGTCTTCAATATTTGCTTATGCTTCACGCTCTGTGCGCGTTTCCTTTGATGACTCCCTTCTTATTACATGTAAGAATCTTGTTAAAATCCTCGACATGTACATCGTTATCCTCCTGTTTATTTACCTATTTATATGTTTATCAGTATAATCTCTCTAACTACATTTCTCTGACAATATGTATATATAATTATATATATATATATATATATATATATATATATATATATTTATATACATGTATGTATATACATAAACACATATTATACATACACACATATTATACATACATACACACATAAATACATACATACATGCGGTACATACATATGATACATACATGCATACGATACATACATGCATACGATACATACATGCATACGATACATATATGCATACGATACATATATGCATACGATACATATATGCATACGATACATATATGCATACGATACATATATGCATACGATACAGACATGCATACGATACATACATACATACATACATACATACATACATACATACATACATACATACATACATACATACATACATGCATACGATACATACATGCATACGATACATACATGCATACGATACATGCATGCATACGATACATACATACATACGATAAATGCATACAACATATACATGCATACATACAGTACATACATGCATACATACATACATACATACATACATACATATATACATACAGTATGCTATACATACAGTATGCTATACATACATGCTATACACACACGCGATACATACATACATACATACATGCATACGGTGATGCATGCATAC
>NC_134790.1:3158736-3166236 GCF_046742065.1 Oratosquilla oratoria
GTAGCAGCCACTGCTGGAAATAGAAGGGAAGTGCAGGATTCGAACCCACAACTAAGCGAATGCGAGGGCATCAGTAACAAGAAACATATCAACATATTAGAGGAATATAATGAATAATGAGTTTACGAATAAATGAATACACAATAGATGAATGAATTATTAAACAGAGCAAACCAGATCAAGTAGTAATGATATGAATATTAAGTGACTAGTTGTGCATAAATTGAATTTAATGAACTCAAGTTTATAATGCTAATGATCCATTTAAATATGTGATTTTTTTTTAGTTTATATTGTGGTTGATGGTAGACAAATTCTATTCAGCTGAAGGGACTATACGAGATCTCGCATATCTCTCAGTTGAATAAAATCGCCTGGCGGCACCTTCGGGTGTCACCGTTCTGACGGGGGGGGGGGAGGCAGAGGAGCTTCGTTCAGGGTTTTCAACTTCATTCCAGATCATGCCGGAAGTCCAACGGCTGTATCGAAACTCCCTCTCGTGCTGATGAACTCAAAGACACGTCTAATTCCATCTAGCCCAGGGAAAAGAAGAAAAATAGGATAAAAAGGAATGGCAGTTCAAGGTCTTCAAATCTCGAGAGGAGAAAGAGGAAGAGGAAGAGGAGGAAAAGGAGGAAGAGGTGGATGATGAATATGTGGAGGAAGAGGAGGAAAAGAGGAAGAGGTGGATGACGATGAGGAGGAGGAGGAAAATGAGGTGGATGAAGAAGAGTAGGGGGAGGAAGAGGAAGAGGAGGAGGAGAAGGAAGAGGAGGAAGAAGAGGAGGAGGAAAAAGAGGAGGTTGATGGTGATGATGAGGAGGAGAAAAACGAGGGCGATGAAGAAGAGTAGGGGTAGGAGGAGGAAGAGGAGGAGGAGGAGAAGAGAAAGAGGGGAAGAGAAGGAAGAGGAAAATGTGTAAAGAAGAAGAGGTGGAGGAGGAAGCGTAGGATAGGAAGAGGAGGAGAAGGCGTATGAAAGGGGGCATTTACCTCTTCGATTCGATGCCATGCTGTCTTTACAACCATGTATTCTTCTTTTTCTATGTTCTGTATGCTCGTAATACTCCACTTCCTCCGTTTTCTATGAGTCTCTAGGCACAGTATATTCGTCTGATATTCACCAGTTCTTTGGTTTTTGGGTTGTGGGATCTCCTATTAAGCTTTGTAAACCTCTGAGCCCATCGATTCCAGGTTGAGAACTAATCCTTTGTATGTCATGAAAGATTCCAATTAAAGGAGATATCGACAGACGAATATTTAGTCTATAACAAAGATAAAGAAGGGTGAATTAATAAGCAGAATGATAAACTAGAAAGGGATAAAGGAAAGTTTAAATATTAATTGTAAAAATTATATAATTATAATGAAATAAAATGTATAAAATGTGGTATTATATATAGAATAAGAAATAAAGATTATGTAATCAAATGAATAAGAAATGCAAAAAAATAAATAATTAATCATAAATAAAGATTAAATAATTCTATAAGTATAAAGAATACAAATATGGTTAAGGTTATGGATTCATATATGCGTAAATTTCTAAATTTGCATATTTATAGGTTTTTCAATTTTGAGCTCATATATGGTCATACTAAAAATATACGTTTATAAGTTGACAAATAGACACATAATTTGACAAGTTGAACAGTTAGTAGAGTAATAATTTAATTGAGATCTAAATTATTTGATAAATGAAACTTTAATGATTGCATTAGTGAAAATGATATAAAAAATAATCAATGAATAAGTAAGTGAACAGACATACGAACACAGAAATGAATGAGTGAATGAATGAACAACTGAATAAACGAGTTCTATTCATTGGCAATGCGATAGGCAAAAGAAATTGTGTGTGTGTGTGTGTGTGTGTGTGTGTGTGTGTGTGTGTGTGTGTGTGTGTGTGTGTGTGTGTGTGTGTGTGTGTGTGTACGTTTGTGTATGTGTTTGCCTGTGTGCGTGTGTGTATGTGTGTGTGTATGTGTGTGTGCGTTCGTGCATACACAATTTACACAAGACTGGTTATATATAATAGTGAAGTACCACTGACTGTGGGGTTGTGATCGGCTGAGACCCTGTTTGATTCAGGGACCTCCACGAAACCAAATTAAACCAACTGAAGACAAAAGCAAATCTGAGGACAACGAAGTAGAAGATGAGGGGCAAGATTGTGTGTGTGTGTGTGTGTGTGTGTGTGTGTGTGTGTGTGTGTGTGTGTGTGTGTGTGTGTGTGTGTGTGTGTGTGTGTGTGTTTGTGTGTGTGTGCGCGCGCGCGCGCGCGTTCTGAAAGTTGGTAGATGTCGATGAAGACCTGGAAGCCCAGGTTCTTCCAGGTCCTAGAAACGCGCGAAGAGTCTGCCGCATCAATATTCGGGGAGGCTGTCAGCGCCTCGATGGGAGATGATTACCTTTGAAACATCTTTTCTCCCTTGACTGGAGGCATTAGTGCTTCGGCGTCCGGGGAACTGGTGTCCTGTTAAGACAAACGCGCCTCACACAAAGGTTAAAGCCCGCCTGGGCTCTTTTTATTCTATTTCACTGGTATTTCTTATATTTTTTCTCTTTACTTTCTTCCCTTTTGTTCCTCGCTTCCTTCCCTCCTCCTCTTTTTTATCGCTTCCTTCCTTCCTCCCTTCCTTCCCTTGTCTTGTCTTTTCTTACGGGTTTTCATCATTCTTTATGCTTTTTACATTTTTTCTCCCCTTCCACTTCTCCATCTTTCTCCTTCGTCGCAGCTTTCTCAGTTCGTCAGTATTTTGTATATATATGGCTCTGCCTGGATCTTCTCTTTTCGTTATTCTTTCTACGCGTTTCTCTTTCCACCTTTTTTCAGTTCTCTAATTTGTCTTGACGCAATTTTATTTTTGATTTGCTAATCACCTTTTCTCTACTGACCCTTTCTTCTTCTTCTTCTTCTTCCTCTCCTACTACTAATTCTATCTCTACTTGTACTACTTCTACTTCTACTTTGACTACTTTTACTTCTATTTCTGTTTCCACTTCTTTTACTATTTTTTCATCAATTTCTACTAATTTCCTATATCTTTCTCCTCTTCCTTTCTTTTCTTCTTTCCTCTTTTTTTTTTCTTCTGCTTCGTATTCTTTGTTTCCTACATCTTCCTCCTCTTCGTTCTATTCTTCCTCGTATCTTCCCATGTTCTTTCTCCCGCTCCTCTGTACTTTGTTCCAACTATTGTATCCCTTTTGCATGTCTTATCGTCTTCCCCTTTGTCTCTCCTTTTACTAAATTCCTCATTTCCCTTTCTCCTGCTGTTCTTACTTTCCTTCTTTTGTCCTATCCTTCCTCTCTCTTTCTTCCGCCATTTTTTTTCACTTAATTCTTTTCTTAATGTCGTTCTTTCCCCTCTTACTGCATTGGATTATCTTGTTCTATTTGTGTGTCTTCTTCCATATTTACCAATTACTTACACTATTTCACTTCTTTCTTCTCCCTCCTTCAATCTCCTTCCCTCCTCCTCCCTTCCTCTCCAGTTATTTTCTCACTCTTCCCTTCCTCCTCTCCTCCCCCAAATATTTTCTTCCTCCTCTTCATCAACCTCCCTCTTACTTATCCCCTCTTTTCCTCCAATCCTTCCTTCCCCACCACTTTTCTTTTTCTTCCTCCTCACCTCCTTTCTCATTCCAAGCATCCTGTTCTCATCCCCAATATCATATATGAACCTCCTTCCCATCTCCCCATCTTCCCCACCTTCCCCCAATCTTCCCACCTCCTCTCCTTCCCACTTTTCATTCCCTCTCCACTCCCTCACTTCCTTCCATTCCATCCCCACTCCCAATCCACTTCCTCCCCACTTTCTTTCACTCTCCGTATCTCTTCCCATCCTCTCCACTTTATTACATCCTTCCCACCTCCCCACCTCCACCCTTTCCATTCACTCCCCTCCTCCCCCTTTTTCATATCCTCCCCACTCCCTTACCCGCTTCCACTCCATCCCCACTCCCATTCCATCTCCTCCCAACTTCCTTCCAGCCTCCTTATTTCCCTTTTCCACCCTCTCCACCTACCTCCTCTCCACCTTCCCACTTTCCCGTCTTCCCACCTCGTGTACACCTTCTTATAACTTTGTATCTTTCATATTTTCCCACCTCCGCACTTCCTAAAATATTTAAACATATTCTGTCTCTAAAAAGCACCTAGAGGGAGGAGGTGGGGACTTAATGTAAGCCTTTTGGGTTCTAAAGGGAGTGGATAACATCGAAAATTAAAATCATTTTACGACATAGATTAACCAGAAGAAAAATAGTGCCCACAAGCTTCCAAGAATTATATTTTAATTAGAATTATGTGGAAACGGTTATGACAAACACTTCGTTTATGAATGAAACAATCTTCCATATTCCTTCTAGCCCAAACCTCCATTCCCTAAATCTTTCCTATCTCTTTATTCTTCCTTCCTCTCCATCCTTATTCCCCTCCATTCCTCCTTTCCATTCCATCTCTATTTTCATCTACGTCTCAATTCCTTCATGCTTCTTCTCACTTCCATCCCACCCTACTTCCCATCAAGCGAACACTCCCCCTTTCCTACTCCCTCTTATTCCCTACCTCTCAACTCCCCTTCCTCCTTCCCTCCTTCCCTCCCTCCATCCATCCATCCATCAATCCCTTTTCCCCCCTTCAATCTCCACAACAAATTTTCATCTTGTGATTACCATCGTTCCTCCTGTACACATTCTCTCCCTCCATCTTGTTTTTCTCCTCCATCTTTCTCTCTCTTCATCTTTCTTTATCCCATTTTCTTTCTCTTTCTTTTTTCTCTTTCACTTTTCCTTCTCCCCTCATTTGTCCCTTCTCTCATACCCTCCTCCTTTTCTTTCCTTCTTCCCCCCTTCCTCTTCCTCTTTCTTTCCTATTCTATTAACAATCTTCGATTCTTCCATTTCTCTTTTATTCCCTTCTTCTCTTTTTCATCTTTCCTTTTCCCTTCCACACCCCTTCTGTAACCACATGTTATTTGTCTTCAGCTCTTCTTTCTTGTTTTTCTTCTCTTCATCCTCCCCTCCTCCTCCTCCTCCTAGTCCTCCTCCTCCTCCTCCTCCTCCTCCTCCTCCTCCTCCTCCTCCTCCTCCTCCTCCTCCTCCTCCTCCTAGCCCTCCTTTTCATCTTGCTCCTACTTCTCTTTCTCCCACTCCTACTCCTCTCCTCCTACTACCTCTCCCCCTTTTCCTCTTCCTCCTACACTTAACCCCTTCCTCCACCTCCTCCTCCTCCTTCTCCTCCTACCCTTACTTCTCACCCCCCTCCTACCCCTCTTACTACCTCTCCTCTACCTCCTACCCCTCCTCTTTTTCCTCCTTCCTCTCTTTCCTCCTTGTGACCCCTCTTCCTCCCCTTCTCCTCCCACACCTTCTCCATCTCCTACCCCTCCTCCTCCTCTTTCCCACTCTATTCTCTTCTTACTCCTCCTCTTACTACTCCTCCTCTTACTCCTCCTCCTCCTTCTTCTCCTCCTTTTCCTCCCCAACTATTCCTTCTCACCTCCCCCTTGTCTTCCTCCATCCTCCTCCTCTCCCGTCTTCCTCCTCTCCCGTCTTCCTCCTCTTCCTTCGGTTCCTCTCCTCTTTCTCCCCCCTCTTTTTCTCTCTCCTCCCACCCTCTTCCTTCTCCTCTCTTCTTCCTTCTTCTCTCTTCCTCTCCCTCTTCCTTCTGCTCGCGGCCATCTTGCCTCGTCCGTATGCGTCGAGCGTATTAAGATGGCTATTTCCCAACGCGGTGTTAGGTCTCGTTTGCATAATCAATGATGCCATTGTGTTCGCTCTGATCACACTTGTTGGTCATTCCTGACTTCCATTTCGTCGTGGCCTTGTTTTCCTAAGGACACTAGGATACGCCGTGGAGGTAGGCATTTCTCTCTCTCAGCTCCTCCACCCGCCTTCCTCTCTCTCCTCTCTTCTCCTCTCCTCTCCTCTCCTCTCCTCTCCTCTCCTCTCCTCTCCTCTCCTCTCCGCTCGTCTCTTTCCCCCCGTCGCCTCTCCTCTTCTCTAGTCTTCTTTTGTCTTGTTAACTTTCTTCTCTTGTTTTCGTCGCGTCTCTTTTCGACTCATATCTTCTCTCCTCTCTCTTCTCGTCTTCCCGTTTCTTCTCTTTTCTTGCCTCCATACTTCTCTTTATTTCTTCTCTTTTCTTTCCTCTCCTCTATTCTTCTGTCCTCTCTTTCTTCACTCCCTTCCATTCCTTTTCTTATTTTTCCTTCTCTCCTTCCCTCCCGCTCCTCTTTATTTTATTAATTTTCATCTCATTATTTTCCCTAATTTTCCTGCATCCTTTTTCCCTCCCCACACTCCCCCTCTCCCTAAAATCTTCCCCCACTCCCGTATATTCTCTTCCCACCTTCTCCTCTTACTCTCCATTCCCTCCCTCCCCAACTCTCACTTTCTCCAATTGCACACTTCACCCCTTACCCTCCTCCTAACTTCTCTTCTTTCATACCTCTTTCCTCGTATCTATTCCCATTACATACCTTCCCCAGCCCTTCACCCCTTGCAAAGTCATCTCCCCTTCCATACCTTTATTTCTTCCCTTCTTCCTCTCCTATATCTCTTCTTTTTCATTCCGCGTTTCTCTTCTTTTTATACCTTGTCCTCTTGCCTGCTCTCCTTTCCCTCCCCTCTCCCCAAAGTGTCTCTCTCTCTCTCTCTCTCTCTCTCTCTCTCTCTCTCTCTCTCTCTCTCCCACACCCACACACACACACACACACACACACACGTTAGCGTTTGTTTGTTTTATCCTTTTTCTGACCCATTCCCTCCATGTTAGTCTCCGCCCAGATCATGACTCGCCGTTTCTCTCTTCGTTCTCGGGCGCTTCTTTCACTCGGATATGCGGCTCGACCATTATTCCGTTACTCAGGGCAGGAGATAGATAGAGAGAGAGCGCAAGAGAGAGAGAGAGAGAGAGAGAGAGAGAGAGAGAGAGAGAGAGAGAGAGAGAGAGAGAGAGAGAGAGAGAGAGAGAGAGAGAGAGCACAGGAATTCACTTGTCATGATGCACAGGGGGAGGGGTGTACTGGTGTAGCACCTAAGGAAGAAAGGAAGACATCGCTACCTCGGGAATGAGTGAAGGGAGGAGGAGAAGAGAGGAAAAGGGATGTTTTGAGGTGACAAACTCTCTGGCAATGCATTGTCGTAAGGAATTTTCTCCTTTTGTCCGAAAGTGGTGACGGACACTTGACTGATGTTGTAAGAAAGGAAGTTGTTCAAATCAACGGTTGTTGCATCGTCCTTCAGGGAAGTTCTCAGACCCTCAGACACTTCAGTAGTTGCCTGTCATACTAATATGGGTTTTCTCTTTTATTGGTTCTTGGGAATGATGATGGATGAAGTCCTTGTTTTCGGTCCGGGGACCAAGCACCATCCACTCAGGGCTGCAGGAGAGTTGGCAGGACTGTTGGTGTGCTTTTAAAGATGGAGGGCGGGAGATGGCTCTTTTCGATTTTTTTTTTTTTTTTTTTTTTTTTTTAAGACCTCAGTGAGTCT
>NC_134790.1:3171236-3186236 GCF_046742065.1 Oratosquilla oratoria
GTAAAGGGAGGGTGAAAAGTGGACAGGAAAAGAAAAATGTGGAAAGGGAGAAAGATAGAAAGCCGGAAAAGGTTAGAGAAAAGTGGGGGAGGGAATAGAAACGATTAGGGAAAAAAGATACGGAGGGAGGGATGATTAAGAAGAAGGGAAGGGCTGAGAGGGAGGGAAAGACTGAGAGTGTGGGGAAGATTGAGAGGGAGGCAAAGAATGAGAGGGAGGGAAAGACTGAGAGTGTGGGGAAGATTGAGAGGGAGGCAAAGACTGAGAGGGAGGGAAAGACTGAGAGTGTGGGGAAGATTGAGAGGGAGGGAAAGACTGAGAGGGAAGGAAAGACTGAGAGGGAAGGAAAGACTGAGAGGGAGGGAAATACCAAGAAGGATGGAAAGACTGAAAAGAAGGGAAAGACTGAGAGGGAGGGAAAGATTGACAGTGTGGGGAAGATTGAGAGGGAGGGAAAGACTGAGAGGGAAGGAAAGACTGAGAGGGATGGAAAGACTGAGAGGGATGAAAAGACAAAGAGAGATGGAAAGACTGAGAGGGATGGAAAGACTGGGAAAGATGGAAAGACTGAGAGGGATGGAAAAACTGAGAGGAATGGAAAGACTGGGAAAGATGGAAAGACTGAGATGGATGGAAAGACTGGGAAAGATAGAAAGACTGAAAGGAATGGAAAGACTGAGAGGGATAGAAAGACTGAGAGGGATGGAAAGACTGAGAGGGATGGAAAGACTGAGAGGGATGGAAAGACTGAGAGGGATGGAAAGACTGAGAGGGATGGAAAGACTGAGAGGGATGGAAAGACTGAGAGGGATGGAAAGACTGAGAAAGATGGAAAGACTGAGAGGGATGGAAAGACTGAGAGGGATGGAAAGACTGAGAGGGATGGAAAGACTGAGAGGGATGGAAAGACTGGGAGGGATGGAAAGACTGAAAGGGGTAAAAAGACTGGAAGGGAGGGAAAGACTGAGAAGGGTGGAAAGATTTAGACTGAAGGACAGACTGATATAAAGAGGGAAAATGAAGAACGTGAAAAAGAGAGAGAGAGATAGGAGAGGGGAGAAACTATAGAGAGAAGAGAGAGACAACGATGAGAAATGAAAGAAGGAGAGGAGGAGGAGGACGAAATGTCTGAATAGACGAAAGCGCTCGGTCTCATTTCTGTTATTTTCCTAGTGGTTTTTCTGCATACTAGAATCACGGGTTCAAGTGATTTCTTCTGAATATATATATATATATATATATATATATATATATATATATATATATATATATATGTATATATATATAATAAAACAATAGAGAGTGCCTTCAGACGTGAAAAAAATAATATTACGGGGATGAAGTCTTTATAGAAAAATGGGAGCTTTAATGATTTTATTAAAAAAAAACAATGTCCCCTTCCCTTGGAGAAACCTTCTAGTCAGTAAAGAGTTAAACTATCTCGATTAAACGAATTCGATTAATGGGATTGGTGATGGAGGGACGGTGGTGAATTAAGGAACTGGAAAAAGGGGATGCGGGCAGAGATTGGAGGAGTCTAGTGACTGAAAGAACTCCAAGCCACATCTATGGCAAAAATATTTGAAAACGATTTTGATTAAAGTGGGAGCCGGGCCACCCAAAAAAGTGTTGTAAAATGCGCATCGTGGTCAACTTACAACTATTTACTTTGGATATTCATTCCATGTCATTTGCGCCCCCTTTTGGGTTTTGGGACTGATGTAATAATTACCACTTTTATATTCACTTATATGAAACCCGCAGCCCTACAGTGGTTGGCAACGCTCCTCTGGCCTTCTCATAATATTCGAGAAGAAACAGAGTTGTATTGGTGTGTGACTGTTTCTGTGTCGGCGCCTGAAATTAGTAGAAACAGGAAAGTAGATCCTTCGGTTACCGACTCTCCGTACGATCAAGGAGAAACGTTGTTAGGTTGAGAAAGGGGAGTCACTTCTGAGAAGTGATGCCCATTCAGGTAACTACTCCCGTGAACATTTACTCATAGTTCTCTCTTAGCTGAGGGAGATAATCAAACGATAGTTTAAGTTCTTGATGATACTGGATGGTAAGCTAATATTTCTGAATTTCCAGTGTCATCTCAATCCAACTTCTTTAAACGAATAGTAATCTAAACTAGAACAGAGTTATACATAGATTGGTTGAGATAGTTTTAACATACTCATAATTAGAGTTTCTAACTAACCGAATAATACAATCTGACAATAGAAGGCACTGATTGTTCAACAAGAACGTAAATGGACCCATTTCCAGCCTCGTCATTTAATTATGTCAAGAAGAAACCTGCGGAAGCGTTTTACTGTTTGAAGATATCATGGAGCCAAATTTGAAGAGCTTCAGAGGCCTTGCTGGCAGCCAGACCTCGTATTTAATGATGACTATTTGTACTAAAAAGTTAATGTTAGTTATCTTGTCAAATTGATAATGGTTACACAATGTTAAAGGTGTCGTATTGAAAAGAATAAATCTTATCAGGGCACTTGTTGATGAAACCGAGCTTTCATTTATGTAGTGAATGAAAATTGACTGGTGTGTGTGTGTGTGTGTGTGTGTGTGTGTGTGTGTGTGTGTGTGTGTGTGTGTGTGTGTGTGTGTGTGTGTGTGTGTGTGTGTGTGTGTGTGTGTGTGTGTGTGTGTGTGTGTGTGTGTGTGTGTGTGTGTGTGTGTATGTGTGTGTGTGTTTTCCTGATTGTGTGTACCCAAATGTAGTGTACAGGAAAGGAACAACGCTCGTGGGGTCCTGTTTCCTACGCTCCAATCTATCATACCTTGGTTCAAATTGAAATTTATTTCTAAATTGGGCTATATCATTATTTTTCAAGTGTAGTAATTAGATTTTAATTCATGTATTGGTTTAGCTTGGACTATATCACTTTCGAAGCTATTCCAGGTAGTGACGTATCTTTATGGAAAATTGCATTTCTTCACGTGCTTTAGACATTTAGTTTTCCTCAATTTGGTCCTATTTTACATTATTTCTTTTTGTTTTGTTATCATTTGTTTGTCTGATCCTCGTTTATTATTAGTTATGTCAATTTATTATTATTTTCTATTTACCGGTTTGTTTATTATTTAACTTTACCTATTTATATATCTTTATTCTATTTGTTATTTACATTACTATATTTCTTATTTATTCATTTATTATTATTATGATTTTTTTTTCTCGCATTCGACCTAGATATGGACCAAAAGGTCTCCTGTCGGCATGCTCCGCCTTTGTAATCCTTTAAGCCGTGCTATCCATAATTAAGCTATTTCTTCTGTAAGTGTAGTCTAGCGACCTGGATACTGTAATCATATCACGTCTTTCTCTTCGATCTTTCAACGTTGACAGATGCATTGCTTTTAATCTCTTCTCATATTATTTATCTTCTAGACCGGGAAGCAGTCTGGTTACTGGTATCTGTATTTTCTCGATCTTACTTTTATCTTTTACTCTCTGTAGGTACTATATTACTGACGCATATGTCTTGGTCGTATCAGGGTTTCTCTGAGTTTTTTTCATAATTTCATCGTCCATATAGTAAAAATTCACTTTGATATTCTGCAGCAATTCATATCTCACTCACAAGCATGCTGATACATCTGTCAGGTGACAGGTTATCTTTTGTCAAAATTAGTAATTATTTTACTTGTAATTTTTAGTATTGAATATAAATTTTCATTCCTGGCTTCGTGGTAAAAAAGACGTTGATATATATATATATATATATATATATATATATAATATATGTATATATATATATATATATAATACATCGGCCTATAGTCCCCCTCGTTTTTCGCTCCTTTTATGATTTTTGTATCATCTGAAGGCATGGTGGTATAGTTTGTTCCTTCCATCAAACCATTAACATCGATAAGAATTACTATCGGTACTAACACTGAACCTTGTGGAACTTCGCTGCATCGCATGCTCCTGGCGTACCTTCCATAAAGTGATGTGTTCTTCCCACCAATCAGAATATAAGATACGTCTAATCAAGTCAATATCATCCCTTGCAAGAGATTTACTTGTTTCAATAACCTTCGCTATTCTTTGCTGAAGTGTAACATCCTTTCCTCATCTCTGTTGCTCCATGATCTCGTTATAGTTTACTGTGTCCTTCTTTTGACCAAATAATTAGCCTTCATGTGCTTTTAACTGTTCGCTGCTTTCATCCTCGTTTGATTTTGTCCTGGCCTCGCTTGATTTCATGGTATTGAGAAGATGAATTTTCTTGCTTATCAAAGACTTGTTAATTAAGTTGATCAATTTCTGTTTTCTGAACCAGCTTGCTGCTCTTTTTTCAGATTTTTGCTTCAGGGCATGAAACTTTGATTAACGAGAAAAAGATCATCTTTTTAATCTTTCAACTCAATTATGAATTCACCACCAGTACTAAGTTGTTGGACCTTGAACGTTTTTTTTATTTTGGCCTCAATGTCACACAGATCGATGTACCTAATGTGTGTGTGTATGTGTGATTCACCTTGGTCTTTGGATCACGTGTTGGACTCGTGATCGACAGCTATTTCCCACCCGGAAGAGAGCTCAGAGCTCGTATGACCGATCTATGGGTAATGATATGACCTTGCACGCACACACACACACCCAACTCCGCGCCCAAGAGAGTCGGAGTAACGACTCGAAACGCAGCGATACTGAAATAATTTCCGGCCTGGGGAGGATTCGAACCAGGTACCACCGGCACCACCGTACTGGCAGTCTAGTACTCTACCAACCACGCCACCGAGTCGTGTGTATTCACCTCGGATCTGCTGCAGCCTCTTTTCGAGACAGCCAGACACCACCCTACGGCAGTGAGCTCAGAGCTCATTATTAGCAGATCTCTGGGTAGGTCTGAGACCACTCACACTCCACACACCGGGAATGCAAGGTCACAACTCCTTGACTAACGTTCCGTACCTACTCGCTGCTAGGTGAACAGGGGCTACACGTGAAAGGAGACAAACCCAACTTGTCTCCGCCCGGCCGGGGAATCGAACCCCGGTTCTCCGGCTTGTGAGGCCAGTGCTTTACCAATCCACCATCGGGCCGTGTGTGCATGCGTGTGTGTGTATATGTGCTTATGCGTGTATATGGGCGCCTTCACGCACTTACCTAATTGTATTTACCCAATCGTAATGTGGGAAGGCCGCTACGCTTCCGGTGTCCGATTTCTTTGGCTTCATCGATCGAAATTATTCTTAAATTCTTTTATGATTTTAAGATGAGACTTTCGTTTTTCTCTCAATATGTAATTCCTCTTTGTGTCTACCACTGTTTCTATGTGTATTTCTGGCTCATCGTCGATTTGGAGAGTTTATAGCAATGTAACTACTTGTCTCTTTTGCTTCACCACGGTCTTGGATCACGTGCTAGACTCGTGATCGAAAGCTATTACACTTCAAGATAAGAGCTCAGGGCTCGGTCTATTGGCAATGGAATGGTCTTAGATATGAGTACACACACACACAAACACACACACACACACACACACACACACACACACACACACACACACACACACACACACACACACACACACACACACACACACACACACACACACACACATTTAATAACAAACTAGATGTTGAGAGATACAAAGACGGGTCACACGAGCATAGCTCCCTTCCCGTATAATGCAACTAGGTAAATACACACACACACACACACACACACACACACACACACACACACACACACACACACACACACACACACACACACACACACACACACACATGCACGCACGCACACGCACGTACGCGCTCATGCACAGTAACACACGCACGCACACACGCACGCACCCAACTTCTTGCTCACCATAGTTGGAATGCCGGATCACAGTGCAGTGATGCTGAAACTGCACTGTCCTATACCTTTACATGGAATTTCTTTATTTGCAGAGAACACTCTTGATAGTGGAATTAAATTACATCTTGTCTAGATATTGACTGAAAGCTTTCCAGTTTTATCTTGTTATATATCAAACATCTTCACGTTCCGTAGTGGCTTGAGAGTTTCCTTCGGTTGAACCAAATACGACAGCTGCCATATCAAAATCATGAAACGCACAGACGCTATCAGTCGAGATGGGCTTCAGGGTGGGGTCTTCCTGGGCTGAATAGAGTTCCCTGGAGCCTTCCTGAATTAAGGCTAGAGTGCACCGATGCCATTTTGTGGAAAATTTTCGCAGATTTGAGGGTGAAAGTTGTTCACATGGGATGTTTTTTGAGCAAATTATATATTGCAATGAATTTGTTTATGTATATAATAATTCCTTCTTTTTGTGGAAAAAATGTGGAAATCCAGATTTCCTTGTGGGAATTTTGTTCTGTGACCGGAGTTAGACAATGATCCACGGTATTGAATGGGTTGAGTGAACGAAATGAGTGAAATTTTCGATTATTAATGAAGTTGTTGGTATCAGTGAACGTTTATCATGCCGGAAAGAAAGTGGGTTTCCAAGTCGAATTATTTTTCCATAATTCTTCGGCTGTTTTCCTCTCCTTTTGTTTTCGTGTGGCTTATCAAACCTCTTCAAACCATTTTAAGGTTTGTTTTGTTTTGCGCCAAATAATTTCAATCAGCTGACGGGTCAGACTTTGGCGACAGAATTGGTCTCCACCTGCTTTTGTTTAGCTGAGTAGCTGTCCGGTGACAGAAATGACTAGTATGATACTCAACATAATCTCATCGAGTAAGACTACATTCATCTCTTATTCTTAAGCTTAGATTAGGTCCAGTTAGCTTAGCTGGAAAGGAGATTTCAAGCAAGTGATAATGCGAAATGTATCTGCACAAGTGATATCATTTTGTCATCATTATCAACACCACACGTAATCATCACCACTAGTCATCACCTTCGACGTCATCGTCATAGATAATGTGGCCGTCAAACAACACCAACACCACTAACATCATAACCTCCACCGTCAAATTCATTGTCACTATCACAACCACAATCATAACCACCACTACCACCACCACAATCACAACCACCACTACCACCACCACCACTACTACCACCACCACCACAACTACCACCATCACAATCACCACCATCACAATCACCACCACAGTTACCACCAGCACCAATACCACTGTTCCCGCCTCATGAACACGAGAACTATGAAACGATCCGATTTGGTTCTCGATATCTGTTGCTTGCTTTAGCTGTCTCAACACATTGTGCAGAGAAGACTGTTTTGGCCGTAGGCTACCGTTCTTCAAGTAGACTTTCTATTATAGAATAGAAGTACTAGTAGTAGTAGTAGTAGCAGTAGCAGTAGCAGTAGCAGCGGGAGCAGTAGTAGAACCGGGAGCAGTAGTAACAGAGGTTGCAGTAGTAGCAGTGGGGGCAGTAGCAGTGGTAGAAGCAATAGGACTAGGAGTAACTGTAGTAATAGTAGCAGAGGCAGTGGTAACAGTAGAGGCAGTGGTAGCAGTAGAGGCAGTGGTAGCAGTAGAGGCAGTGGTAGCAGTAGAGGCAGTGGTAGCAGTAGAGGCAGTGGTAGCAGTAGAGGCAGTGGTAGCAGTAGAGGCAGTGGTAGCAGTTAGCAGCAGAGGTGCCTGCGGTGGTGGTAACAGCAGCAGCAGCAGCAGCATTAGTGAGAATGATTAATAGTTTCGGTTCACACTGTTTAGGTTTTGATGATTTAAGACGTTTTCCATTTAGAAAGCTACAATGTATTACCCCACTACAAGGTTAAGAAGTCCGTAGACTACCTCGCCATGGCTAAAGGGCTAATTAATATGTGTTTAGACTCTTCTTTATGGTGATTTCAGCTAAGCGAGGTTTCTGTCGAGGGAGAATTACCGTGAGCAGGACTGTATGACCTGTTAATTTATATATATTTCTTATTTTATTTTATTTTTTACACTTCAAAGAGTGGAACCTAAAAGGAAAGGTTTGAATGTCTGAGGACTCAGAAAAAAAATAATGAAAATAAATAAATACAAATAAAACTAAATAAAATCAAATAAAATGAAATAATGAATAAAATAAAGTAACAAATAAAATAAATATTAGAATAAAATACAAACACAAAAATAAAATAAATATTAGAATAAAATAAAAACACAAAAATATAATAAATAAATCAATGAATAAATATAAATTAATTAATGAAATAGGAGCCCATGAATATGCCAGCTCGAAATTGTACGTTTGCGAAGGGGATCTGTCTCGATCATTTCAAAGAGTCCAGAACGACATAAACTAATGACTTCTTTTGTTCCGATTACTGTGAACCCTTCGAGCAGAAACTTGATGATCAAGTAGAGAGTTTTCCCCCCGATATGTTGTTCACAATATGTCGTTAATAAAGTCGGCAATTTGGACTGTGTCCATACGAGCCAGTGACGTCCAAATAATTGCCTTGTTCTCGTTTGATTGAGGCCATGGCTGTTTGCAGACCATACAAATATCAGAACGTACATTACTCACAAACAAATGTTCACAATGGGAGGCTGAAATTCGTCCCTATGTATTTCAGGGAACCGAGGCAATTTAGCTGAATTAGTCTAAAATGATTGATTTTGTATGTACTGATGATTAAGTAGTCAGTGAAAAAGGTATACGGAACTCATGGCGAAACGGTAATATGTACTTTGTGCGTTTGGAAAGCCTGGGCAACTAGTGGTCACTAGTGGTCGTGGAGAAGTAAATAGATTTTCCTCTGAGAGAGATATATATATATACAGTATATGTATATTTATTATATATATATATATATATATATATATATATATATATATATATATATATATAATAAGTAATATATATGCATATATATATATAATATGTATATACATATATATATATATATATATATATGTATAAATGTGTGTGTGTGTGTGTGTGTGTGTGTGTGTGTGTGTGTGTGTGTGTGTGTGTGTGTGTGCGCGTGTGTGTGTGTGTGTATGTATTGTGTGTACTAGTAGAAATTGAAGGTATCTTTCTCTATTAATTTTATTTAGTTTGTAGGATAACTGATCCCAAACAAGTTAGTTCTCTCAATTAGAGGTTTGTATTGCATCGGATAAAATCGTCTGATCTCAACCTTCAGCGGTGACAAAGGATGCTAAGACGTGATTGTCACTGTTTCTCTACTCTCTTGTGCCCAGAGAAGGTAAAGAGCCTACACCAAGAGGCGCTGAATAGCTGCCTCCGAAGCCGTCACCTTTACCCTATGTGCTTGGACTGTTGGGGCAGGTAGCGGTCACTGCATGGAATTAGAGAGACAGGTGCGGGATTCGAACCCACGACCAAGCGAATGCGAGACCAGCACGCTTACGATTACACCACCAGCAGACATGGTGGCAAGCGTGAACTCTGTTAAAATAGATAAAATATTTTGATGTTATTCTGAAATAAATACCTAAGGATGACGCCATACCTTCCAGGGTTGGTTAATCCCGAAATTGAATTGTTTCAAATCAATTGCATTTACAGGAAGAAACTCTAAATCACAATCTACAAATAATTCAGAAGAACCACAATAAGCTGCACTTCCATAAAACCATCAAAAGATTATAGAAATTTTAAAAAGTATATAAGATAAAAGCAATGAGAATAATCACGTTATCTATCAAAACTACTCCATTAGAAAACATGCATTCAGAAAACAAAATATGAAATTTATATTTACACATTTCTAATATTAAACCTTCAACCACACTCAACTATATCATTGTTTCACACAAGCACAACCAGCTCAACATAGAAAGGTAGGAGGGGTTAGGATAGTACTGGAATACATACAACACATAAAACAACACAACACATAAAACAACACATACAACAACACGTACAATAACACGTACAACAACATATACAACACGTACAACCTGCATCGTACAATACATCCACACAAAATCACGTTCACATCCACCCAGATTACAAAACAAGCTCTTCAAGACAGACCATCAAACTCGGGAATTTACCACCAATACCACCACCACCACCACTAGCGCCACCACTAGCACCACCACCACCACTACACTACTTTACCCTGGACAATAACACAATATTTTTCCCTGAATGACCTATGGGTTATGTCCGATGGGTGTTGCCAAATACCTAAGGGTACTTGGTCTCCTGCAAGAAACCTGGAGCAACGGATGAATGAACTTATATTTCTTGATGGCACATAAAAAAAAGAAAGAATATATAGATAATATTATATATATATATATATATATATATATATATATATATATATATATATATATATGTGGAGACATTCTGACAGGTTGACGTAAGTGGAGTAGGAAACGCAGGAATAAACTCAGACTAAGACTCGTGTGTTTCCTACTCACCTTACGTCATATATATATATATATATATATATATATATATATATATTATATATATATATGTATATATATTATATATATATATGTATATATATATGTGTGTGTGTGTATAAGAAGGATTCTAATATAGGATATAATTCTTAAATTGAGGGGGATTTTCTCACCCGGAAAAAATATATAATGATCCCCGTCATTACTGGTGTAAAGATTTCAGTGTGTTGTCCAATGTGAAGCGCGCTGAACTGCTGTTTTCAGCAGCTTGTTGGACTTCTCGGAAAAGATGATTAGAGGCTTTTGCTTTCCCTTGAGCTCGTCGTGAAACAAAATTCTGTTTTCGTAAAGCGCAAGGAAGGCTCGAAAAGGGAAGAAAACGGAAAAGGCCTCGCTCAGACTGTGTAGACCAATAAACTGGTTGAATTGGCAAAGAAAGATAAAATACGGATCGTAAAGATCTGTAGGGGAGAAAGACTTAGATTGCTCTTTGTCGTTTTTTGTCTTACGAGGAATCAAGGGTTGGCAGTGAACAAAGGTTGTTAGAAAGGAAAACGTTTTCAAGAATGTCAGGTAAAAATGTTTTAAGGGTCTCGTAATGATAGCGTTTGTTGTTCCCTTTTTTTCTGCCTGTATCAGGATATGGGCGGATTGATATAAGTGATTTGGTAAAAAAAAACTTTTTTGTTCCTATGGTACACAAGAAAGTTTTCTAGAAACACTGTCATCACTATTTTGCGTATTCCAACCTCCAGTATATGAATAAATGAATGTACTAGTCCTCTTATCACCAGAAGCAAACGGATTGTCAAAGGATTTATTTGATCAGGATATCAAATTTCTTTGGGCATTACTACCTGTATTATCATGATCAACGTTAATGTCTTCAGCATTAGGCAATTATTTTTTCCTTTACTTTGCCTGCAATCAGGCTGTTTCCTTGAGAAATTTTCACCTTTACGTTGCCACCAGGGAAGGTATTTCGTCTTCGTGGAAAACCTGGATGGTCATTCAGTTGTTAAAGGACTCACCGTAGGGAAGGCTTAGAGGGGGATTACACTGTCTAACAGTCCGTCGAACGCGGTTCGACAAACACGCGTTTAAAGTGATGTGTGAACGTGTGAACGGGGTATTTGGTTGTCGAACACGTTGGTTAAACCCCAAATACCCCGTTCACACGTTCAAACATCACTTTAAGCACGTGTCTGTCGAACCGCGTTCGACGAACCGTGTAAACCCCCTCTTAGAACTGACTAAAAGGGACCACGTTCAACTGAATAAAGAATCCTGGCGACAGTCATATTCAAGTGAAAAGTCCTATCCGAGACGCAAGATGTTAATCCAGGCAAAATCAATCATCAGCTGCTTGAACGTATATACAAACGTGCTGTAAACGTTCCTCTTATACCCTCCTTTGAACCAGAATAGTGTGACATCCTTAGATTAATTAAAAAGGATTAAAAAGGCTAAGCATGCCGACAGGAGACCTTTTGGTCCATAGCTAGTTCGGGTGTAAAAAAAATATATATAAGGTTATGTTACCTTGAAGACGCTTTTCTACTCATTCTTAACCAGACACTCTTGTATTCATCATCAAACTAAAGTTGAATAGTGTGACCTAATTAAGAATATGATATATGAAGTGCTCCAGCAAGGGAAAGTGAATAACAAGATTTTAGATTCAGTATAGCTAAGCACCTTCGTCTTCTTTACCTTTCTAATTGTAATTCTCCGGCTTTATCAAATTACACTTGTCATTGTTTTCTAATTTGTTGTTCTTCGTAAAAATGGTGCTCATTCCTTGTAAGAATTTCTCAGTTTTTTTTTTTTTATATTTTATGAAAAGTTAAAAACCAAGACGTGCGGTTTATTAGAAGAGAAAAGAAAGAGAGAGAGAGAGAGAGAGAGAGAGAGAGAGAGAGAGAGAGAGAGAGAGAGAGAGAGAGAGAGAGAGAGAGAGAGGAAGAGGGGAAGATAAAAAGAGAATATATGTAATTATATTTCTCTCTTAGAAATTAACCAAAAAATTAACATAATCGTGAGAATATTCATTTGTTTGGGTAAAAGAAATATAGACAATGCGTTTCGAGTCAATCATCTCCAACTTATCATTAAAAAAAATACCATCCTAACATTATATATATAATATATATATATATATATATATATATTATATATATATATATATATATATATATAGTCTGCGTGTGAAAACATTGAAATAGGATATCAGATAGAGCTTAAATATTTGTAAAAAAAAAAACAGGATTGTTTAACACAAAATCAGGTTGGCACTGTCAAGATATTTACTTTACATCTTTCAGGAATAATTCTGATTGAATTGATACTACACATAACTTCAAAATTAACATGAAAACTAACATTAGGTAACCAGATTGAAGCCTCTTACCATCCATCCCAATGCAGGTAAGATCGATGGTTCTTGTACCTGCAATTGCCATTGACTGAAATTGTTTCAAGGGATAAGATGCTGCGGGTAAATAGAGACACGATTGAAAAGGGTTCTACGAGCATACAGGGAGCTCAGATCCTGAAGAAGACAGGAGATCCTCTCATACCATAGATGTAATCGGGTCTCTGACAAAGCGACTTCGAATGTTTGGTGTCTTAGTGTCTGTAGCTCAAGCGACGTTTCGATGGAAACATGGAATCATCTCTATGGTATGGAGGCTTAGTTTAGAGATTTTTGGGCGGTTTCTGGATGTGGAAGAGCTTATACGGCCAAGAATTTCAATGTACCCCTACGGCCTACAGGCCTTGTTTAAAGATTTTATTCCCAATAATGCTGAGCACACACACACACACACACACACACACACACACACACACACACACACACACACACACACACACACACACACACACACACACACACACACACACACACATATATATATATGTGAATATATATATGTGTATATATATGTGTATATATATATGTGTATATATATATATGTGTATATATATGTGTATATATATAATGTGTATGTTTATATATGTGTATATATATGTGTATATATATATATATGTGTATGTTTATATATGTGTATATATATATGTGTATATGTATGTGTATATATATATGTATATATATATGTGTATATACATACAGTATGTATATATATATATATATATATATATATATATATATATATATATATATATATATATAATGTTAGCGTGGATAGAGGGATGACTATAAAAAGCATGGTCTAAAATATGCAACTTGCTAATGGGTCACTCTTGATTATGCAGAAGTTTCGAATAGCCAAACCGTGTTTTATTTCCTATTTGACACAAATACAAGGTTTCACCACATCCAGGAGGTGCTCAGAGAAGAGGGAGGGTGGAGGGGTGTGGAGTGTATTCAGGGATGGAATGGGTGGAAATGATTTTATGCCTTTCCATTTTTGGCTACCTCCCGTGTAAGGGGGAAAAAGCCTTGGTATATGTATGTATGTATGTATTATTTTCTAAGAGTAGTGCGCATTTTCCCTGCTTAAATCTCCATTTTAGGTTAGATCAGTTCGTCCATTAAATCTTGTTTACGTGAACCAGCGATTGGGGCTGTTTGTGGTGTTTCTGCTCGGCGAATTCTACTGGAGAGAATTATCTTCATACCGTCCATCTCTAAACCCCATAAACATCTTCACCTCTCAATCTCTGGAAATGCAGTCCTGGATGCTGAAAGTCTGCTTTTTGCTAGATTCTAAGGTGTCTATCAACCTGGAGTATTTGTCCTTTACTCTTTTTTTAAGTAGATATGACAACTGGTGACTCCCTTGCCCCTCCTGTTCTCTCTTCCACACCAAAGCCACACAGACCCGAAGATCGTTGACGGCTACAAAAGGGCCGTGGGCTTCTAGTTAGTGAAACTAAAGTCGTATGTTAAATCTATTCTCGTTCTCAACCGACTATTCCTATTTTGAAAAATTAACTAAAATGACATGTCCCTGGAGTAATAGTGACAGACTGTTAATATATTATCGGCTGGCGAGAGGAGGGAAGTAGCCAACCCTTGTCAGCCTTCATTATGAGAAAATGTAGAGAAATAACAGCCGAAATCCTTACAGCTCTTGGGCCCAGTCCGGAGGGAGTGACAGCCCCTCAGGGTTGCACCTTCAGATAGAGGTGAACATGCTAATGACACTTAAAGATGGCTGGCCTGGAGATAATTCTTTCCTGTGTCTTTCTCGCTGTACTACATTTGTCTCGTTTATGTCTATGAACATATACTGTACGTACATATGTACTTGTACCTTTGCTACTGCATGTGTGTGGATGTACGTGTATGTGTACGTGTGTACGTGTGTTTACATGTGAGCACGAACACACGAGTCTGTGCGCAGGTACAGCACGCTTGATTCCCACGTGTATATGTTATTTCTCGAACTGTCATCATTTGCCCCAAACTTTGTTGGAATTTCGGCGCCGCATCCAGCGCTGGTCATCAGGGCTGTCAGCCGAAGAACTACACACGTCAGTTATCTAAGTTCGAGAGTTGGAGACGCCACGACGAGGCTCCTGAATGGTATCATTCGGAGGTTGATGTCCCGTCCCTGCGGTAGGAGAACTTCCGCCGCTGTGGTTAGAAAACGTCCATCATTTCTTGGCGGAAGAAGTCTAGCACAGTAAAATGTCGTGGTGGTGTCTCCTCC
>NC_134790.1:3188736-3191236 GCF_046742065.1 Oratosquilla oratoria
TCATCCTATACACCTATCACTATTATTGTAGCCCTCCTCTGTCCCTCTTTCTCTCTCTATCCCTGTATTCATCTATGCCTTTTTTATTCTCTCCCTCCCTAGTCTATTCTCTTCCTCTTTCTCTTTTTTCTTCTTTATCTTTCTACTCCTTTTTCCTTTCTCCCTTTTCCTCAAGGGCTCAGTTGTTGTTTCTCAAGTCTTTTTGATATTTCATTTTCCATCTCAATCTTTATATTCTACTGTCTACAAGAATTGACGGAGAGTTTAAGGCTAGAAAGGCTCTTCGTAGGAAGAAAATTAAAGAAATTCGTGTCTATCAGCTGTTCTTTAGCCTATATTTTTTCACTTCTATTACTGTTTGCCTTTATTAAGAAGTGAAGAGTTAATTTTGGTCGGACGAAATGTTTTCGAATTAATGGATAATTAGATTCAACACGCCTGGAGTTTTATGACGTAACAGTGTGACACAGGCATCAACAAAAGACGTGTCACCTCGCCAGATCAGAAACGGAGCATTCATGTCCTTTTTACCTTGAAATATGCTTGGGGTTGTCTTCATGTGTGTAAGGTTTGATGAGGTTAGATTACCAACATTTATAATATTTTTGATAGTAAAACATTTACTGATAACAGTTAGTATCAACTAGCAACTCTGGCGAGGCGATTCCTCTAGGTTTGTTTTCAAGCACAATATCTAAGAAATCCTATAAATGAATTATATGATATCTTAAGGAAAGATTTTTTATGTAACAGGTTGTCAGTTTGATTATGTTTATCATAATTAAAGATTAGTGTAAAAAATCAAGTAAAATTGGAGGACGTATTAGAATAATCTGATTATAACAGTCATTCATTGACCTATTACTGGAATTTAATATTTTGCATATCCCCACTGTGACTTGTAAAATTAAAAGATATCGACCACAATTCCATGTAGAAATGAATGCTATATCAACAGATTAAACTTGTCACAGACTTGTAACAACATTTTACAATATTTCTGGTCCCCACACTAAAACGCAAAACGACTTCATTTTAAGCACAATTTTTTACAGAAAAAAGAGAAGAAAGAAATGTTGAGTAAATATCGTGAGACAAGACGAAAGGGAAAAGGGGGAGAAGTGAGAGGAGATGCGTTGGAACCGTCTGTGTCCTAAAGCCGTAAAACAATTACCCGAAGTGGCACCCAGGCACGCTCTCCCTGTCGCATCCCTCCTCAGGCAGTGCCAGACTCGGTGCCACCTTGCTATCACTACATAGCTCTCTCACCTCATCCGAGTTCCATCGCCTTTGTCCTGATATTGGCATCACGTAGGACAAATATTCCGGTTTCTTTTTCTTACTAACATACATACATACATATACCAAGGCTTTTTCCCCCTTACAAGGGGGGTAGCCAAAAAGAAAAAGGCATAAAATCATTCCCACCCATTCCATCCCTGAATACACTCCACACCCCTCCACCCTCCCTCTTATCTTAGCACCTCCTGAATGACGGGTCATCCCTGCACCTTGTCCACTGCCCTGGGTCAGAAGCAGTGTCGCAAGGCACAGCACATCCACAGCAAGGCCGCTTCATTAAATCGGCGACGGTAAACTACAGGCTATAACGACCAACTAATCTTTTATTGTTAAAGATAGTCTCTCACCTCATCCGAGTTCCATCGCCTTTATCCTGATATTGGCATCACGTAGGGCAAATATTCCGGTTTTCTTCTCTTACTAACAGCGACGGTAAACTATAACGACCAACTAATCTTTTATTGTTAAAGATAGTAAAGGTCGGTACCCATCAGAAGACGGTTTACTCTCGCGCCTTTATCCTGATATTGGCATCACGTAGGACAAATATTCCGGTTTTCTTCTCTTACTAATAGCGACGGTAAACTATAACGACCAACTGATCTTTTATTGTTAAAGATAGTAATGGTCGGTACACATCAGAAGACGGTTTACTCTCTCGCCTATATCCTGATATTGGCATCACGTAGGACAAATATTCCGGTTTCCTTCTCTTGCTAACAGCAACGGTGAACTATAACGACCAACTCGCGCCTTTATCCTGATATTGGCATCACGTAGGACAAATATTCCGGTTTTCTTCTCTTACTAACAGCGACGGTAAACTATAACGACCAACTAATCTTTTATTGTTAAAGATAGTAAAGGTCGGTACCCATCAGAAGATGGGTTACTCTCGCGCCTTTACCCTGATATTTGCATCACGTAGGACAAATATTCCGGTTTTCTTCTCTTACTAACAGCGACGGTAAACTATAACGACCAACTAATCTTTTATTGTTAAAGATAGTAATGGTCAGTACCCATCAGAAGACGTGTTATTCTCTCATCCGAGTTCCATCGCCTTTATCCTGATATTGGCATCACGTAGGACAAATATTCCGGCTTCCTTCTCTTACTAACAGCGACGGTAAACTACAGGCTATAATGACCAACTAATCTTTTATTGTTAAAGATAGTAATGGTCAATACCCATCAG
>NC_134790.1:3198736-3208736 GCF_046742065.1 Oratosquilla oratoria
CGAAAAGGGAACTTTATGTAACCTGGGAATGGATAGTGGACTTGCAGAAGCTTCTGCTCTTTTTGGGTGATATTTACTCAATTGCAGGGGTCAGTAATCTCTCCCAAGCGTGCCAAATATGGGACGTGACGGGGTTGTTCAAGGCACGCTATATGGCTCTGAAAACTTATTTCAATATCGAAAAATAACATGACTACTTCAAATAAACCTTTGTCACGACAAAATATCAGCTTAAACCATATTGCCGAGGAATTGATACTTACTGGCATCCCACTGGTAAAAACAGTGCTTATGAACAGGCATTAACTTGCGCACTTAAAAGAAGCACTGTTGGTATTTAGGCTTACAAATCAAAGAAAATAGGGTCAACAGCTTCTGGAAAAGAAACTGAGCTTAGTCCACTGTATACTTGATTTTAATGGATGCTACTTTGCTTGCTTATTAACATCACCTCCACTTATATGACCCCGAACATATCAGTACATTTATCTTTAATTTGCTTGAAAGTCTTTAAAACTGATGGAAATTGGAGAGGAGTGTTGGATTCGAACGCCATCAGCGTAAGAGAGATCCTGGGGAAAGAGGCGTACTTTATAGTACCTTGGCTGTCATCCTCAAGTCTAATAAAGTTCAAAACCAAAAATGTTGTACCTTTCTTCTTTATTCGGCAAGAATGCTTAGTTACCAATTACATTGTAGGTAAGGTAGTTTCGTATCACATAATAGAGGGATTCTCAACCGAGACGGGATTACCCCATGAAGATAGATTTTAGGATTCGTGATTAGGAAGTAAATTGGAGCTAATTCTTTATAAACTCAAAATGCTGAATTATTTATTCATTTATCAAGAACAATTACACAAATTCTACGACCTACATAATCTCCAGGATATCACACTTTTTAACACAAATTCTATTAACGATAAAGATCGCTACTTCACACATCGAGCTGAACAAACCTTTAAAGGTGAAGGTGGAATGACATTTTGAAGATTACAGAAAAAAAAGGAGTGGGGAGTAAGGTTGAGAACAGAATATTGGAGATGACAGCTCGCCGCCAATGCTTCATGGTAAGCGAAGTGGATTCAAGTCCGTAGACTGTGGCCTCGTATCGTTTACCAAAGACTTCTGCCTTGCCGGATATACCGATGTGCTTGCCCTCTGACAGTGACATATGAGGAATCAATTTTGGCTTCCCAACTCCGCTGATGGACTCTGCATGCAGGCAATCAAGTCTTGTGTTTGCATGCCGTAACACAGTTTGAGCACTTGGTAATCACCCACTAACGCCTCTGCTGCGACTTTCTAAGATAGTTTTTCTTTTTTAAACGTCCTTTTACTGAGCTCATCTTTAATCTCTCCTCCTTTTTCTTTATTCTATTTTGTTCTCTCGGTGTCACATTCCTACTACCACTTCCAAGTACTACAAGGGATGACGCGTTCTTGACGTAGATTTACGACCTAGAACGAGTCTCTTACGATCTCGTAGACTTACTCGTATGGGAACTGTTACTCATAAAGAAATCCGTTTGTAAAATCCTCGCAGAAGACGCCAGGCACTGTACTACTTACGAGTGAATCCATCAGTCCATAACTGTCTTTGTAAAGAACACAGACTCTTCCACCCTGAAGACTTTCCCTTTTCGAATCTGTCTTTGGTCGATTTAGGTTAGCTTAAGGGAAATGTTTGCCATCAAAAGGCTACTTCTGCGTCTATTCATTTTCTTATCACGTCATTTAAGTTTTGTATGCGTATTCTTGATGCTTCTAGTTGTTTTCATTCAGCTAAGGAAAATCCCTCTTTGTCGTCAGAAGCCTGAGTGACTCTGAGACATCGTCTGTACTCTCTTTTTCTCTGCCTTTGTTTGCGCGCGCACACACACACACACACACACACACACACACACACACACACACACACACACACACACACACACACACACACACACACACACACACACACACACACACACACACACACACACACACACACACACACACACACACACACACACACACACACACACACACACACACACACACACACACACCAATTTATTGTAGCGGGTGCCTTCCACCTATCCTCATCCCACCACACGGCATAACCCCCCTCCCCCCCCAAAAAAAAAAACGAAAAAAAAGGAGCTGCATTTTAGCAAGGCACTATATCGGATTGACTCGCAGGCACCTTGGGTAAAAAAAAAAAAAAAAAAAAAATCTGTGTATATCTCAGCGCCACTCAAATTCTGTTCCACTCACTTCCTTTGGGTTCAGGATAGTTCTAGCATTGGGCTGATGTATTCATTCAGTTCAATAAGATGGATGAAAAAAACTGAAATCCACGAGACTAGTTTATTTCCTGTATATTAAATTAGTAGATATAATTTGATAAGCACATACACATACATGCATACAGATGCACACACACACGCATACAGTTACAAACGCGCACATTTACACACGTGCACATACACATAGATATGCACACACTCGCGCGCACACGCACACACACGCGCGCACACGCACACACACGCACGCACACACACACACACACACACACACACACACACACACACACACACACACACACACACACACACACACGCACACACACACGCACACACACACACACACACACACACACACACACACACACACACACACACACACACACACACACACACACACACACACACACACACACACACACACACACACACACACACGCACACACACACACACACACTCACACACTCACACACACACACACACACACACACACACACACACACACACACACACACACACACACACACACACACACACACACACACACACACGCACACGCATACACACATACACACATACACAAAAACGAGCTCGCGCGCTCGCGTATGTACGCGTTCATTTTGCATAGTGTACGGAAGACAGAATGTAAGTTGATTTAATAAAACGATGAATACCTTGTTGGAAACCAGGAATTATGATGCAAATATGAAACGTCATCAGACTGATGACGTAATGCTTTTGATGACGTCACAGCATCCGGATTTCGAGCGAGGTTGGACGAATTACCCTAAAACGGTGTCCATCATGGGAGCGCGTCAACTATTGGTTCTGAAAGCCTGGAATGGATTGGAATTGATGCAGGGATTCGTAACAGAGCAAACATGACAAAGGTTTGCACTGAGCGCCGGAATGGTAGTAACAACTTCGAATTTATTGCCCGGCGATTGATTCTAACAGAGGGGGTGGGGGTGGGGGGGATAGGGGGGATTAGCAATGGGGTTAAAAAATAAATAAAGCTACAAAGTTCTGAAATATTTGGAACGTCAATTTGGAGCCACGAAGTACATTTCATTTTTATTTGAATTGGCACATAAAATACGTGGTCGATGTTTTTTGAAACGATTTTTTTTTTTTCCCTTTGGGAATGGATGGCATCACAATAGGACACAAAGGCAAGTCAACCATAACGAGGCTGGATAGGGAAATTAGTAGTAAAACTAATAATAATGATAGTAACAATAACAAAGTAATTGTTGTGTCTTGTTCTAAGTTGGTGGACACTCTCTACTCTCAGTATCATTCTCCACCAACGCTCCACAGTTTCTCTCGTTGATCTCTACAGGGAAATATGTTAGAATGTTAACTGTTTTCTTAGTGTTTACATGTATCCATACGTTTCCTTGTTACCAGTTGGCACAATGGAAAAGGAGCAGTTGTCAGTTGTCCGTTGTTTATGTAATAATATACCTCACTCCCTAGTAGAGCACCTTAAGAGTTAAGGGTGTTGATCGGCTTGGACGATGAATGGCGAGGACGCATTTCCCTCCAAAGTCTATTGTAATCGATCACCAAAAGCAGATACCAATCATTAATTTAGTCATCTACACAGAAACCAATGCAATTGCGGCTTCACCATGTTTAATAATTTATGCAAAAGATCTGGTAAGATTGAACGATAAAAGAATTTACACTTTTTTCGTCCATTTTCCTCGAACCTGGGAAATATAAGAATATAATCGTATGAAATTCCGCAACAAAACTGAATGTTGTAAATCATAATGAGCGAAAGTTTGCGATAATGAAGACACATGCGGAGAGAGAGCAAAGTTGAACAAAAGTGGATTGGGCCGGCGAGCTGACGCGGAAGAAAAAAAAAAAAAAAAAAAATCTGTGGTTTTTCATTTACTTTTTTTCTTTTTTTCTTTTTCTTTATACGACGTCATAGCACGAGTAGTTTCATTTCTTTTTAATGAAATATTTTTATTTCATATGCGGAGCACGGCGGAGCCAAACCACGAGGTACAATGTTGTGGATTGATTTGTTAGCTTTGCCTATATGTACCTGAGTTAATGGGACAATTGCTTGAGATCGGCTGGGTGAAACAAATAAATAAAAATAATAAATAAATAAATAAAAATAAATAAAAACACGAATAAGAGAATAAAAAATATGATATCTATAAATTGAACAAGAAAAATATTCAGGAATATGATACAGGGTCGGCTCATGCCTTATGTAGTATTATGCTATAGGATGATGAAATATAGTTCTTTGTTACAGAATTACAACAGAACTGTAGTCTTGTGTTGTGTCGAGTCTGACCCTTTCAGCCTGAGTTCCAGTTTGCTGTACTACTATGGCTGTTGTTAAGATGTACTATTTGTCAAAAGAAATATACAACTATCAGACCTGTAAAGTAACTCGCCAAAAGAATATATAACGAAATATAAAAAATTACCACTACTTTACTTTATCCAATCTTATTTCATTCTGTCTCATATTGCTTTTTATTTTCTTTTATTTGTTTTGTTTGATTTATTCTTTTCTATTTTAATGTATTCTGTTTTTAATTAATTGGTTTTGTTTTGTTGCATTTGATCTTATGATTTATTTATTTATTATTTTTTTTCCTCCATATACTTCAGCTAGAGGACCATCTGCTATCTACAAATAAAACTAGACATCAGTTGTCATGATCGTTCAGTGGTCTTTATCTATTTGTTATTGCATAGCTCGGTCAATTGTAGCGTTGTCATGGTGAAGTAAGTATCTTGTATGATACGGTGTAGAGAGTGACAGAGGATATGAAGACTGAAAATTCTCTCGGGCAACCCTTTTATTCCGGTGAGGCAGGATGTGCGTGTATATGTGTGTGAGTATGTGCATGTATATTCGTGTTATTCACCATGGTCTTGGATCACGTGTTGGACTCGGGATCGACAGCTATTTCCCTCCCGGAAGAGAGCTCAGAGCTCATATATGACTGATTTATGGGTAATGCTTTGACATTACACGCACACACACACCCAACTCCACGCCTACGAGAGTTGGAGTAACACCCCGTAGCGAAGCGATATTGAAATTATTTCAGCCCTGGGCGGGAGTCGAACCCGGACCGCCGTAGTGGCAGGAGAGAACTAGTGTGTGTGTGTGTGTGTGTGTGTGTGTGTGTGTGTGTGTGTGTGTGTGTGTGTGTGTGTGTGTGTGTGTGTGTGTGTGTGTGTGCGTGTGCGCGTGTGCGTGTGTGTGTGTGTGTGTGTGTGTGTGTGTGTGTGTGTGTGTGTGTGTGTGTGTGTGTGTGTGTGTGTGTGTGTGTGTGTGTGTGTGTGTGCGTGTATACGTTTGTCTATGTATACGTGTGTACGTGTGTATGTATACGTGGCATTTATATTCTTTAGAGTAAGCTTCAGACTGAGATAATTCGCACAGTTTGACCCAAGCCTACAATTCCATCATAACCAGCAGAGTAATTCTTGTGGCTCCTTTACTCAAGTGAATCAGCAAAAGCTCATCAAAACACATTAAAGACATCTGTGTTATAGTTTCCCCACGTATTACGCCATGGCTCCGCGGCCTCTAACGGACTAACTTGGATAATTACTTTATAAATCACTTTATAAATCCATCGTTTCCAGAAGAAAATAGCCCTTGCTGGCGGATCCCTGTGGGTATGGCTTGCTGGTTGCCTGGTACAAGGGTCAGGAGAATTTGAAACTCTCTCAGCATTTTGAGTTTGTTTTACTCCAAGCGTGAGCGGCTTCTGTGTGGATGCGGTGGGGAAGGATCTGTGTGGAGGGAATATCTCATGCCGAAGGTAATAAATAGTTTTTGTTCACGTTGGAAGCGGGTACCTGCATTATTGAGTCATGGGCTGGACATGTGAGGGATCTGAGTTTTGTGACAGCTCAAGACTGTTTCAGGGCAAAGGTCACCCCCTGATTAGTTGCTCTTGTTGTCGAGACACTTCTGACCAACTTTGGGTTTGATGTCTGCATGAATGTTTAGCGGCAGATATGAGAAATAAAATTCATCAACATCGCTGACTGGAGTTACATCTCCTTCCGTGTCGGTTACGAATCTTTCAAGGTCATCAACGGAAGTGAAAATCAAATCGGGGATATGAGAGGCACAAGTAGAAAATGAATATTGAAATGAGATTGAAAGCGAACGAAAGGTGATGTAAAATGCCTTTGCTGGGTTTATTGGGGAGATATGTCCAAAAAAGCAGAGACGAGGGAAATATAAATGAATGAGAAAAGATGTCCTAAGTACGATGGGTGAAAGAAGAAAATTATAAATATATATATTTGTATGTGTATATATATATATATATATATATATATATATATATATATGTCAATGTGCAGTAGATTTTATGATAAGAGATATTAAGATTATAGGAATGGGTGAGGCAAAAAATGCAAAGAAGTAAAACGGTTTTAAAATGGTAATAATAGTGATTATAATCTTACGTCATGTTTACGAAAAGATGAAAAAACATCTGTAAGAAGACCAGAAGCCTGGAACTATACTGATGGATTCTGTGTATGTGCTAGAGCAGCGTTTCTCAACCTTTTTACCCTTACGTAACCTTTAAAATAAATTGGATGTCTCAAGGAACCCCTGCGCAAAAAAAACAAAAACAAAAAAAAAAACTATCTTTCTCATTTTATTTTCATCGTAATAATAGGTCAGATAGGATATATTATTAGGTCAGATAGTCTATATATCATTAGGTCAGATAGGATATATAATTAGGTCAGATAGTCTATATTATATTATTACAATAACCAAGAATATGTCGTACGTGTTTAATTATATTACGTATATGAAAAAAAAAATCGAAAGTGCATTAGCTTATCTCACTTGTTCTCGTGGAACCCTTAGGGACCTTTTGCGGAATCTTAGGGTTCCAGGGAACCCTGGTTGAGAAACGCTGTGCTAGAGAGTGAAAATATTTAGGCGACTTACAATAGCGGATGCAATGGAAGAGGGAGGGAGGATATCACTTTCGAAATTAACAGAGGAAATCGAATTAGCAATAAAAGAAATGACGATCGGAATAGCGACAGGTAGAGACCAAATTACAGATAAAAAGTTTGAAACGGAAGGAGAGTTGATGATTGATGAAATGACTGAATTGTCAAGAAACGTTTACAACGGAAGGAGAGTTGATGATTGATGAAATGACTGAATTGTCAAGAAACGTTTACAGGTCACATTCCAAGAAGCGAAATTTTTTACTTTTATAGCAATTTAACAGATGAAAGGAGTTTCAGATTACAAAAGACGACAATGAGTATAATGATCCTAATGGAAAAAGATGGTATTAACAGTAATGCGTAACAGAATAAGAGTTATGGCAAGTCAGCCTGTGAGGAAATTACTCTGGTTTTAGATAAGAAAAAAGTTTCACTTAATTCTATATTTGAGCTGAAAATTATTATGGAAAGGGCAATAGAGAAACAGGATCTGTTTCTAGTTTGTTGGTTCTCATAAAAGTCTTTCAACACACTGATGCATGAGAAAATGATGAAGATACTCAAGTTGGTAAGAATACAAGAATGCTAACAAATTCATATTGAAAACAAAAAAGGAGGTGGGAGAGGAAAGGTCAGATTAGGTGGAAATGGAAGAAGGTCGCAGACAAGGAGGAATTTTTTCTCCACACTCATTACTGTTGTATGAACAAATATACTTGGACGATCTTGATGATTTGGATGACTTGGAAATGGGAGGTAGAAATGGAAATGATACAGACTTGTGTTTGCATATGTGTGTGTGTGTGTGTGTGTGTGTGTGTGTGTGTGTGTGTGTGTGTGTGTGTGTGTGTGTGTGTGTGTGTGTGTGTGTGTGTGTGTGTGTGTGTGTGTGTGTGTGTGTGTGTGTGTGTGTGTGTGTGTGTGTGTGTGTGTGTGTGTGTGTGTGTGTGTGTGTGTGTGTGTGTGTGTGTGTGTGTGTGTGTGTGTGTGTGTGTGTTTGTGTGTGTGTGCGTGTTTGTGTGTGTCTTGTGTGTGTTAATGTTTGTTGTGTGAAGCGTACATACTTTTGCACGCACTCTGTATGTGTGTGTGTGTGTTTGTGAGTGTGTGTGTTTGTGTATGTGTGTGTGTGTTTGTTAGTGTTTTTTTGTGTGTATATGAGTGTGTATCTGTATGTCTGCCTTTGTGTTTGTGTACGTGAGTGTCTCTTTTGTTCTGTGACTGAGTGAGCGAGTTGTCCATATATCAGGCAATATACGAACTCTGACACTTAATCCAGGTGGGATTATACAATGTTGCTGTCTGAGACACAAAAGGTTCCTGGAACCTCTTTCAAGATGTCGACAAGCATGTATCAGAAGAAATTAATTAGAAGAACGAAAAGAAGAAAGCGAGTATGAATACAGGTTTAACTAGATTGAAACAAAATAAAACAGGTGGAAAGGTTTTAGGATATTTGATTTCTAAGTATACAGACTTTAAAAAGGAAGAAGGATAAATCTTACGAAAGACAAAAACAATTTAGGAAAAATAAATATTTTAGAAAGAATACGGAAATGCTTTGTGCGTTTAACATTCATACACGGAAGAGAAACAGACAAAGAAGAGTAATTAATGAAATGGGATAGAAAATGGAAAATGGGTTTTAAGTAGAAAGCTGAGAATTTTGTAGACAGAACGTATGGTAAATGAACAAATTTTGAGAGGAAAGGAAGTTGCTCAAAATTATTAGAAGACAAATGATGTACGTCGGACGTGTAAACAGATCCGCAACAGTGCTATTGCGAAAAACTGACACAAGATATATCGGAACTTTGGAAATATATTTTCCGTTGATTATGGGCAGTAACCCAGTGGATACCGTGTCGAACTCATGAGCAGGTGGTCGTGAGTTCGATTCACAGGACCCACTGCGGATCATGTCGCGTTGGTTCCCGGCAGCCCTGGCCAGGTGGGGAGGCGACCCGTCAACGTCGTAACTGTCAAGAATTTGTCTTACCAGAGGTTTCTCACTTCCCACTGCGTAACAGTGGGATGGTGAATTTATGTAGTCTATATATATATATATATATATATATATATAATATTCATCTTATAAGTAGATTTTGCGAACAACGAAATATATATTTGATTACTTATGGCACACTTTGGTTCAAGATCAGTTGTCCGTGATAGTACGTGGTAATAGTGTGACATTTTGGCACTACAGAAAATAAATATTTTGCCTCGGAAAGGAAACTGTCGCAAAGAACGAAAACAGACTTGTTGGATCTTCCCAGGTCCATTTATCAGCGGCCCGAGGCACCATCACTTTCATCAGACCTTGTTAAGGGGTTTTAATACTTAGAACACGGCGATGTCCCTCATCTTTATACATTTATTATTGTTACTATCTTATTTTATCTTGTGTATCTATTTAATGGGTGGGAGCGGTTTTTATGCCTTTACTTTTTGGCTACCTCCCTTATAAGGGGGGAAGAAGGCCTTTGGTGTATGTATGTATGTATTTGTTTATATACTTTTGTTTGTTTATTTATCTATATTTTTTATCTATGTATTTAATTATCCATACATTTTCTTAAGGCCTTGGATAAATGTATGTATGTATTTGTTTATATATATATATTTGTTTATTTACTTATCTATATTTTTGTTCTATGTATCTAATCATTTATACATTTTCTTTAGAAGGCCTTTGGTATATATATGTGTGTGTATTTGCTTATATA
>NC_134790.1:3218736-3221236 GCF_046742065.1 Oratosquilla oratoria
GTGCGTGCGTATGTGTGTGTGTGTGTGTGTGTGTGTGTGTGTGTGTGTGTGTGTGTGTGTGTGTGTGTGTGTGTGTGTTTATTAGCCTCTTAACCCAAGTAAAAAAGAAAGTATACCTCGGCATATAATTGTAAAACTAAGTGTAATAATATTATGAGTATACCGCCCATTGTTTACACAAGTGAAGAGAAATTGTAACATTATTTAAAACTAACTTAATCAAAATTATACTATGTGTGCTTGACAAAGCAAACCACTATTAAATGTCAGAGTAACCTTTACATTCAGCACAGAGACTGGATCGCTGTCTTTTTTTTTTTTTTTTTTTTTTTGACGACCACTGCCCTTTCATTACCAGCGGAACTGACAATAGATTATCGAGAAGCGGTCAAGTTTTTTATTCAATACGTGTGATTAATGTGAGCGGATAATGGTGTAGTTCAACATGCTAGTAATCATATGAGTAGTTGTAATTAAAGTACTATGTGGGTCAGTTATTACGCTACGGATTGCCTTGGATGTGGAACTGACCGAAAATGATGATTGAAGGTAGTAGACCCGAGTGCACGACTGAGCAAAGTGAAGATGTGGTGAAGATTATTTCGGTGAACCCTGGTGCACTCCACTTTAGACAGTCCACAAACTCTGTGTGTAATCTTGGGGAAGAATTAGAAGGTGAGGAGACTACATCTGCAGCCGAAACCACCACCTTTGCCCTACGCACCTGGACTGCTGGGTTAGGCAACAGAAGTGCGGGATTCGAACCTACAACTAAGTGAATGCGAGACCAACCCCTTTACGCCACCAGCGCACAGTCTTAGGGAAAGAGGTTATGATACAAGAAGGGAGGAGGAAATTTTCTTCTTGTTCCGTCTGATGTCAGACGAATCCATTCCGCATAAGGATGGATTCGAGACGTCACTATGTTGACGTGGAACGTGCGCCACTCTGCCAACGCATCTGAGCTTGATGGTTATATAATGCGAGTGTCAGTTTAACGAGCTTTCAACTCACCATTGACTCAGAAGTCGGGGAACCCTGGGTTGGAGAAGGGGAGAGGGAGGGGAGGCAATGCTGCCGAGTGTTTGGTGACTGTTGAGATTTGTTTGCAAGTTGTTGGGCGAAAATTGGCAGGAAATAGTTGGTAATTGCTTGAGGACGGCTCTCGGCGTTGTTGAGACAATTAGAGTCTGGATTGCTGCAATTATACTCTTCATCGTAGTGGTACCCTGCCTGGATGTTGATGCAATTTATTCACTTATTTGTTGATTTATTTTGATAATTTCTTAAGTTCTCATCATTACTACGTGTAGCTGAGCGTCAGACCTCACTCGTGCGAGACCCCGGTCGAAGGAAATCACTTTCAGATCGGGGGGCCGCTTGTGAGGATAACATCATGGGGTTACTGTCCCCGGACGAGGCGGTCACGGGAGTGAAGTTGTTCAATGCTTGCTTGGCTTTCTGAACAAGGCGTGTTCGCCCGCTCAAGCCGGGTCTGTTAGGGACTCTGGTGCACAGTACTCTGAATCATATCAAGTGAGCTTCCATTTCAGTGCTGAAGCTTCTATGTGTGTATGTATTTGTATACATGTTTGTATGCTTTGTATGCATACAAGGTCGGTCACTCGACTGTATAAAATCAGGTGTCATGAATAAAGACATGAACATCCTCATTATGGTAATGTTCATCTCGGTTGAATTAATCTCACAAGCACGCACGTTCAAATGCGCACGCATATACACACGCACATATGTACACGCACGTATGCATACGCATATACACACGCGCACCTACACACACGCACATACACACATGCAGTTATGCAAACACACACAAGCAAACACGCACATACACACACACATACAGTTATGCAAATACACACAAGCAAACACGCACATACACACACTCATGCAGTTACGCAAATACACACAAGCAAACACGCACATACACACACACACACACAGACACACAAGACCAGTAAAACATATTTCTAGGAAAAACAAAGCAGAAAAGTGAATTCGAACCTGAAACAGGGAAAGGGGCAACTTGCGAGACACTTTTATGATGTCAGCACAAGGAACAGGACTTTCTAATTGGAAGCTGTAGCATATGTATCATAAAGCAAGCTTTTTTGCAGTGTAGATTTGCTACATTAACAACGAAGGGGTGTCCTATGTCGTGGCAGAAGTTAAAAAGAAAGAAAAAAAAATACAAGTGTAGTTGGAAGAAAGAATCAGGCTTGGTAGTTCTCGTAAAAGATTGCAAAGAAGTGATAATGCATGAAATAAAGTTAAAAGCAACACAATATAAGCAATAAACTTGGAATCGTATGTATTGATTATGGCTTATGATACCATAAAACAAAGAAACAAACAAGCAAACATAGGTACGTGAAACCACAATTAATTGTTTGATATGAAAGTGCATATTTCATCAGAAGTTCTAGTTTAGAAAAAAATGGATCAGAGAAGACATACATACCAGAAGGTACAGAAATTA
>NC_134790.1:3226236-3236236 GCF_046742065.1 Oratosquilla oratoria
TGGTAAGGACTACGCCAAATGGAGAAGGTCCTGTTTTAAGGAAGGCTCCTATTCAAGGTCTGCAACGAAAGGGCGAACGTAGGAGGGGGTGGGGATTAGGGAGTTATGGAAATTATTACGTCATTAGCTTCAACTCGGCTGTGAAATATGGCTTTGCCATAGACTTTCCTTAAGAGGAGCGCCGTCTTGATCGACTCCCATGTAACGAAAGGCTTTTACTCTCTCAGGTGATTAAAGTCTTCTGGCATGAGCTCAAGGGAAAGATTAGGAACATACGCCAGGAGGCACTGATGGGGCAGGTAACAGCAGCTGATGGGAATCGGAGAGACGTGCGGGACTCGAACCCGCGACTAGGAAGGTTCGAGTCCCGCACGCTTCCGAGTAAGTCACCAGTGCACTGGTGTGAGCAGTGCCCAAACTGCAATATCCATTCTGAATATGAATTAATATTTCTTAACAACAATCAGTGCTTCTGTCAATGGAAGTAATATTACATTAAAGAGAGGGAGTCAGACACCTGGTAAAGGAGGTATTTAAAAGCAATTCTAGAGTTGTGTGGTGGCGTAATCTCTAGTTCCCAGCAGTGATTGCTACCTGCCCCAAGAGCCCCCATAACACATAGGGCAAAGGTGAGGGATTCATCCTTCGCTACCCACTTTCTGGCGTTGGCTCTTCACCTGTCTATAACCAATTTGATTTGTCAAGAGGTTCCATTATACGAGTTAAATAGTTTGGCTGTAACTGGAATAGAACGTAGCCCCAAGTCCACAGGAACCATGTCAGAGTCCCCGGAAATTCTCTCGTATTTATTTGGGCTCGAGAATCACGAGGACTGGAGGTATCTGGCGACGCGGTGGGCACCCTGACATGTCAAACTGATAATACACGAAATGCCGGAGGAAGCCGCTGACGATGTTCTTTAGTTGTTCCCTTCCCGCTTTCTGTTTACGGAGGAACGAACGATTTTATCTCTTATGTTGTTCGAAAGGCTCGTCGTTGTGTATGTCTGTCCATTTGAAGCAGACGACGTCCACTCCTAAACCTCAAACCACAAACCTCATTCCGGAACACCTATTTCGATCTTAAGGGTCCGCGAGTCTCTTTGTATCGTATATTTATCCAAAGAACCAATAACTCTAACATAGCCTTAATCATGTTAACAGAAGTTCCAATAGCATTGCAGATAGACCCTATTATTCCTTATCCCTCAAGAGAGTTCTGTTTAGCCGAGAGAATCCCTCACGAAAGCCCCAAAGGGCTCAAACATGTCTCTACTTTCTCGTGGTCGGACAAGATCGTTTTAAATATATCTATTCAGACCCTTTCTAGTCGATATCATTCAGTTTGTCGAGGGCGTCCCATTACCCGGAAGGCAACGAGATAAAAACCGACCGCCTATTATTGCGAGAATTAACCGTAATCCGTTGAAGCAAGACCTGCTCACAGAGAGTTGACTACATTTGCATAATTAAAGCCCTAAGCTTGGCGGGTCCAAAGGGCTCGGGAACCCGTGTCCGGTCCAAATCAAAGCCGTATGCTTCCAGTCCCGTATTCTAGAAATGACCTTCATGCTTATCTGGTATTCTGGAAGTGGACTTAGCTCCTGGTATTCTGTAAATGAATGGAAAGGGTCACGTGGTTTTCTTCCAGTGGATCTACAGGATCAGTTGATGTTTTTTTCAAAAGTATCATAATGAATCCGTGATATTCTGGAAATGGACTTGCATGAGTACCTTACATTATATAAGCTGATTTGATAGATCACACATTGTACAAAGAATTAACTCTGAATAGACTATTATCCATAATCACGGAAACACTCAACTTCGTATTCAAAAAAATAAACTTGTATTATTATACTCTACTATACAAAATTATTTAAACATATATATACACACACACACACACACACACACACACACACACACACACACACACACACACACACACACACAGATATATATATATATATATATATATATATATATATATATATATATATATATATTCTTTTCTTTTCTTTTCATTCCATCAACCTGTTCCACCCACTCACCTGTCAGCCCCCCACCTCCTCTACTCCCCCTAAACCAAAATCAACTCCTTCCTCCCTCCTCCCCTCCCTTAGTCAAGCAGTGTTAATGGGACTGCCTTTATGAGGTCAAAGGGAGCTCCAGGAGTATACATTCAATTTGCTTTGTAATTACAGCTGTATTGTATTTCTGGGATGGAGGATGAAAATAGGGAGGGCAGCATTACCGTGTAAGAGGGAGGGTGGGAAGGAGTAGGGAGTAGAGGGGGAAGAGGTGGGAGGAGTGGGAAGGGAAGATAGAAGGAGGAAGGGGAGGGAAGGAAGATGGAGGGAGTGGAAGAGGAGGAGGTGGGAGGAGTGGGGGGAAGATAGAAGTAGAAAGGGGAGGGAAGGAAGGTGGAGGGAGTAGAAGAGGAGGGAGATGGGAGGAGTAGGGAGAGAGAAAGAGGGAGAAAGAGAGGAGCGGGATAGAGAGGAAGGAAGAGGAGAGAGGGAGTGATAGGAGGAAGGGAGGGATAGGGGAAGGGAGAAGAGGGAAATAGGAGGGAGATGGACGATGTGAAAGGGTGAAGAGGAAGGGTAGGGAGAGAGTGAAGCGAGGTAAGGGATGGGTAAGGGAAGGGAAAGGCAGGAAGGAAAAGGAAGGGAGGCGGAGGAGTGGGGATGGAATGAAGGGAGATGAGATGGAAGGGAAGGGAGAGGGAGGAGGGCAAGGGGAAGGGAAGGGGGAGGAAGGAGGGGAAAGGGAAGGAAAAGGGGTTAGGGAGATGGGAAGGGAAAATGAGGAAAGAAAATAGAAAAAGAAAGGGAGGGGGGAAGGAAAAGGAGGAGGAAGAGGAAGGAGGGAACGGAAGGAGAAAAAGGGGAAAGGAAAGGGAAGGGAAAAGGGAGAAGGAAAAGGAATGTCAGGAGGTGGAAGGAAAGGAAAGGAAAATAGTGGAAAGGAAAGAGAAGGAGAAGGAAGCAGAAGAGCAGAGAAGGAAAAGGAAGCAGAGGAGGGGGAAGGAAAGCGAAGGAGAAGAGGTAAAAAGAGTAGGAAGAAAGGAAGGTAAGGAAAGGAGGAGAGAGAGAAAGGAAGGAGAAGGATGGGAGTGAGGAAGAAAGGTAAGGAGAGGATTTGGAGGGGAGGAGGAGGAGGAGGAGGGAAGGGTGGTGTTGGTGATATAGATGAATTTATCAATGGTGATAGTGATCGTGATGATGGTGATGATGATGCCTGTTGATAAGGTGGAATTTAAGCCCAAGTCACACAAAGTTTACGACCTGTTTCCGACCACCTTCGACCGAAAATCAAGCGATCGGTCGACGACACAAATCTGTGCGAGGAATTGAAATGGAAAAAAAAGTTAATGTGATTGATAAGATGAAAATCTATGTCCTGGGGACTATTCATTGTATGTTGTAATATATCTATCTACTTATCGGTCAATGTATTTATCTATCTTATTACCGGCCACCTTACCGGGAGATTAGGTTGATGAAAGAATATTGGAATGGCCTGGACACATGGAATGAATGAGTGAAGAAAGACTAGTAAAGGAGGTGTGGAAGGCAGAGGTGGAAGGAGTGAATATGAGGGGACGTCCGAGGATGCGATGGAGACTACCAGCGATTTCCGAAGACGACCTGGAACAAAGAGGTCGTCGGTGGTCGGCAACAGGTCGTAAGCTTGGTGTGATTTTGCTCTCATTATCCTCTGGGAATTCCCCGAAAGAATACGTTAGATCTCCTCACTTCCTTCGCTACGATCTCGCCCCATAACCGCGTTTACTGCTTTAGCAAACGTGTTCTCACAAGTGTGAAGGGTGTCGGAGGGGGTTGGCTCCACCATAGAAAGGGATGTAATACAAGGTCCAGTCACAAATACTCCCCCCCCCTCAACACCCCACCCACGCCCCCTTCCAATCAAATCGGGCCTTGGCTCATCCCCCTGGCGAATCAATTATTTTTGCATTAGGCAAAATAAAATCGACATGCGATATCGCTGGGTCGAAGGCCCCAATTACTTTGGGAACTAGTGAAGCCATTTTCTAGCTTTTCTCAAGCAGAGTAGGTTGTGAATGGTCTTTACTTGTCAACCTAATTTTATGATTTTCTTTTTCTTTTTTTGATTCCTTTTTTCTTTGTTCTTACCTTTTTCTCCTCTTTTCTTTTTCTATTTTTTTTTCTATTTTTTTTCTTCTCTTATTCACTTTATTTTTATTTTTTGAGTCTGTAATTCGAAATGAGGTTCTGCCATCTAGATATGAGAAACATGCCATAATGTTTGCCATATTTTTGTTTTTGTTTTATTTTACTTTACCTATTCATTTATTATTTATTCATTTATTATTATTTACATTTTGTTTCATATTATTTACTTATCATTTATCATAAATGATTGCTATTTTTCTGTTTGTTTATCATTTATCATTATTCATTTATCTTATTTATTTATTTACTAATTTATTTACTTATGCTTTTGTTTATTTTTTCTCGCATCCGACCTAGTTACGGACCAAAAGGTCTGCTGTTGGCATGCTCTTCCTTTATAATCCTTTGTAATAGGGGACAAATTAAGTAAAAGATATTCTTAAATCCTTCAGCGAAATGGTTTCTTTCATCTTGCTAAAAATCCTACGGTGTTAGCCGGAATAAAGTCTTTGAATTGAGTGATCGCAAAGTCATATTACTTGGATTATTTTCCGTACAACTTGAGTTCATTACTTAAGCTAAATAAAATCGCTTGCAATGGACCATGTAATAGTAATAATGATAATAATGATAATAATGATGATGATAATGATGATAATGATGATGATAATAATAATTGATAATAATGATAATTGATAATGATGATCATTATTAATGGTTAATGTTGTTATTGTTATGTTTGTCAGTTGCTCATTGTTAAAAGAAATCGATTAGAAAGACCTGGAAGAGTTTCTCTATAGTATTCAATATCGAGAAGTTCCAGGTACGGGGGAAAGGACGAGTCACCAAGGTTCGGTACGCTGCAGTGTACTGACTTGGGCTACAACGCTGCTTGCAATACCTAATCATTTTGCATTTCACTTCTGAATATTTCGGAAGCTCGCTGGCTGAGCGGGGTATGGTGTCGTTACTTGCGGCGAAGGTGGAGGGGATAGTGGTTCGAGTCCTGCCACCGGCGAAGTTGAACTAAGGGTATGGTTCATTAAATTCCACGTTACAAAGCCTCTGATGAGGGGGGGGGGGCCCGTTGTGACGTTAAATGACCACCACCACCACCACCACCACCACCACCACCACTACTTTTGAATATTTTGGGTTTGGTTTTCGATGGAAGATATATTCATAATTTTTGTCGGTATAGTTCACAAACATGCTCTATACTGTACAAAAAAAAAAAAAAAAAAAAAAACACTGCTCAAACAAACGGTCAAATATGACCTAGTATTGGGGATGGAGGATTAACTCAGCGCCAATTAGAATTAACTGAATTAGAATTAGCCTTTTTTCTCACGTACTATGTATTTTTTCTAATATTTGTATACAAAAGCTTCGTGGACATAGGGACGATAATTGCGTTGGTTTCAGGTGACGTATGTAGACGTGTTCATATGTAATGTGTAGAGCAAATATAATCTAGTTTTTAACAACGAGGCTACCAGTAGGGTTATAGGGAAGTGAATTGAATAACCTTTTCGGTAATTAAGTGCCTCAGAGTACGCGAATCTGTTATTGAGAGTTAAACTGAGGTTTGACGCCGCCCGAAGTGATTTCTCTCAGTCTTCAATGAGGGAACGGAGACGGGGAGTCGCCGATGAAGTGAAGCGGTCTTGCTGTGGATGTGCTGTGTCTTGCTGCATTGCTCCTGACCCAGGGCAATGGGTGAGATCCAGCGATGATCCGTCATCCAGGTGGAGGTAAGATGAGAGGGAGGGAGAGATGAGGTGGTGAATGAAAGTGGAGTGGGTGGTGATGAATTATCTGGGAGTGGAATCACGAATTTTTACTTTGGCTGCCTCCCTTGTAAAGGAAAAAAAAACACCTTGGTATACGTATGTATGTATGTATGTATGTATGTATGTATGTATGTATGTATGTATGTATGTATGTATGTATGTATGTATGTATGTATGTATGTATGTATGTATGTATGTATGTATGTACGTATGTATGTATGTATGTATGTATGCAACGTAGGTGATTTGCTTGGCGAAAGACAAGTATTGAAGTGCCATGCTCGATTGAGAAGGTACAGCACAGAAGACATCACCCACTTCTTCCAGTCACATAAATGAACATATCTGACTCCACACGGTTTTGTTTAGCCAATAAGAGGTCACATATTAGGTCTGTACTAGGTCACACGCTAAGCCACATGCTGGATCGCATGCATGGTCACATGTTAGATAACATACTAGGTCACGTACTAGGTCACATGCTAGGCCACATGATGGATCTCATGCATGGTCACATCTTAGGTCACATACTAGGTCACGTACTAGTTCATATGCTAGGTCACACGTCAAGTCACACGCTAGGTCGCATGTTAGGTCCCATGCTAGGTCACACAATAGGTCACATACTATGCTATGAGTAGGGTGCTGTGATGGCCTTGAATACATTTTGTTTCTTCCGGTCAGCGATTTTTAGTACAATCATCCCACAGAGAAATGGCGACAAGAACTTGAGTACCATACTGGAAATCTCAGATACTTCGATCCAGCCCTGAGCGCCAACTTAGAACAATAGGTATTCACCCGTGACTGTGGCAGAGGATTGGGTTTCATGTTTTACAACAGAAGAAAAAAAACAGATAAATGAAAATATAAAAAAATAAATAAATGAATGCATACAATGTTCGTCATACGTTTCCACTCGTAATTGACATTTGGTGGAAATGAGAAAACGAAAGTGAAAAAATGAGTTGATTTGAAATATTACATCGATTGGTGATTGACCGAGAGATGATATATAAAGATATATTAGGACAATAACATATAATCTTATGTTAGATGGTTGACGAAAATTGGTAAAAATTAATTTTTTATCTCATCTCTATATTCTCTCTCTCTCTCTCTCTCTCTCTCTCTCTCTCTCTCTCTCTCTCTCTCTCTCTCTCTCTCTCTCTCTCTCTCACACACACACACACACACACACACACACAGACACACACACACACACACACACACAGACACACACAGACACAGACACACACACACACACACACACACACACACACACACACACACACACACACACACACACACACACACACACACACACACACACACACCCTCTCTCTCTCTCTCTCACTCTCTCTCTCTCTCTCTCTCTCTCTCTCTCTCTCTCTCTCTCTCTCTCTCTCTCTCTCTCTCGCTCGCTCGCTCGCTCCCTGTCTGTCTGTCTGTCTATCTGTCTGCTTGCCTGCTTGTCTGTCCTCGTCCATCTACCGCGCTTCCAACATTTCTGTCCAGCACGTCGGAATGATTGCGTGCTTGTGATTGTGGTTATAAAGATATTTTTTTCTCGCCGGAGGTTAAACAAAATTGGTTTCCCGTCGGCCTTCATTTTTTTACTCTTTTATTTTGTAAGTGTGAAGTGGTTAACAATTCACTTTATACCAGCTGAACAATTTATTTGGAGATGACTATTCCAGATTGCAAAGGCATGACCCAACAGTTTCATAACAATAGTCACTCAATTTCCAGTAGCTGAATATTTATGGTATGTAATATATATACATACATACATGCATATGTATATATATATGTATATATATATATCTATATATATATATATATATATATATATATATATATATATATATATATATATATATATATATATATGTGTGTGTGTGTGTGTGTAGGTGCGTGTACGGCATGGTTCACAATAATCTTGGATCACGTATTGGGCTCGTGATCAACAGCTATTTCCGTCTCGGAAGAGAGCTCAGAGCTCATACATGACCTATCTGAGGGTAATACACTTTACACGCGCGCGCGCACACACACACACACACACACACACACACACACACACACACACACACACACACACACACACACACACACACACACACACACACACACACACACACACACACACACACACACACACACACACACACACACACACACACACACACACACACACACACACACACACACACACACACACACACACAAAACTCCCCGCCCACGAGGTTTGGAGTAACGACTCGCAGTGTGTGTGTGTGTGTCTATCTGTCCGATTTTCCATATGTCTCTATATTTGGATGTCCTCCTCAATCACCGTCTGTTTGTACACCATGCCCTTCTCTCTTCGGTTTGATGTTTTGTTCTTCTTTACGGGGAATTGACTGCCCAAATTTTATGAAGTTAATATCTTTGGAATATTAATGACATTCCTGAGGTCCAGAGTCGAAGACTATTCCTCACTTTAAAAAGAATGCCGGTAACTATTACTCCTACTCTCGCTCTGTTCCTTTACTCTCTTTTAGAGCTCTATCCTATCTCTAGGACTTCAGTCCTTCGGTGAGATTTTGCCCTCAAAGTTAGGATTGCTGATTATTGCTGACGCAATATTTCTGTCATTTCCTCTGTCTTTCTAGTTATTGGTTCACTTGCCTGCCTCATGCCTGTCTGTGTGTCTGCATATCTGTCTGTCCGTCCGTTTTTTGCTTATGCCCATGTTGTCCATTTGTACGACTGTTCGTTATCCTTTTTCTTTTCTTTTATTCTATCTTACTTTATTCTGTCTTCAATTTAATTGAATTTTATTTTCCTTTAATTATCTATTTTTATTTTTATTGCTATTTTATTTTCATCTTTACCACCACCATCATCATCATGATCATCATCATGATCATCATCATCATGATCATCATCATGATCATCATCATCATCATCATCATCATCATCATCATCATCATCATCATCATCATCATCATCATCATCATCACCATCACCATCACCATCACCATCACCATCACCATCACCATCATCATCATCATCAATGCATTTGGTGATCTATTTTTGTATCTATTTATATATATTTATTGACTTATCTATTTATTTGTCTATTATTTACTTATCTATTAATTTATTTTATCTATCTATCTATTTATTTTATTTATTATTGGGTGGGGGAGTAGGCGACCGTGTTATCAAAGCTGGCAGATGTGTTTGGAGCTCAACGGACGGACGTATCGACCGACATCAAGTTTTGAGTAAAGCGCGATCAAAGTTTTCCGAACCAGCCCGGGAACTGAAAAGGGGATTTTAAAATGTTGTTTTCACGATTCGTGTGCTTATACATCCTCGCGTAAAAGTAATTGACGAAAGTCGTATAAATGATATATACCAACCACCACTCATCAGAGTTTTTTGAAAAAAAAAAAAAATGTATATCCTTTCATTGGAATGAATAAGGGGGTAGATAGTATACAGGAAGCGAGGCACCAGAAAATGTGCTGGTGGAAATAATAACGCCATCCAATCCACGTCTGAGTTGGAGGCGTTGATAGTCTTCCCCACCTCTTCCTCCTCCTCCTCCTCCTCCTCCTCTTCCTCCTACTCCTCCTCCTCCTCCTCCTCCTTCTGCTCCTCTTCCTCCTCCTCTCCTCCTCTCCTCCCTCCTACTCGTCTCCTCCCTCCTCCTCCTTCTCCTCCCCTCCTCCTCCTCTTCCTCCTCTCCTCTCTTCTCCTCCTCCTCCTCCTGCCTCCTCCTCCTCTCTCTCCTCCTCCTCCTCCTCCTCTTCCTCCTCCTCCTCCTCCTCCTCCCTCCCTCCTCTTCCTCCTCCTCTCCCTTGCTCCTCCTCTTCCTCCTACTCCTGCTCCTGTTCCTCATCCTCCACCTCCTCCTCGTCCTACATCTTCTCTCTTTCCCTCTCACTCTCTTTCTTCTCCTCCTGCTCCTCTTCCTTCTCTTCCTCCTCCTGCTCCTCTTCCTCCTCCTCCTCTTCCTCCTCCTCTTCCTCCTCCTCCTTCCTCCTCCTCC
>NC_134790.1:3248736-3251236 GCF_046742065.1 Oratosquilla oratoria
TCTATTTATTCGTTTAATGTTTAGTCATAATTTTTTTTATTTATTTGGTATATTTCTTTATTCTTTTCTGTAAATGTTTTGGGAGTATGAGGCTTTAGGAAAAGAAGCTTTGCGGATTAAATCTCTACGGCGGCGGATGCTGTAAGAAGAAAACCCCGAAACCTCGGGCTTGGCTACCGATAGCCCCAAAGCCCGGTAACGCAGTCGGGCTTATGACAAGCAGTTTTAAACTCCTAAATGGTAAACTTGTTACTAAACTCTTTTCGCTCGATCGTAATCCCGCTTTCTTACAGATCTGAGGGGGGGGGAGAGGGAGAGGGAGAGGGGGAGAGAGGGGGGAGGGGGAGAGAGGAGGAGGGGGAGAGAGGGGGGAGGGGGAGAAAGGGGGGAGGGGGAGAGAGGGGGAGGGGAGAGAGTGGGGAGGGGGAGAGAGAGAGGGGGAGAGAAAGGGAGGGGAGAGAGGGGGAGGGGGAGAGGGAGAGGGAGAATTTACATGTTGAGAGAGAAACAGGATCTAATAGGTAATCGATTTTTATTAGAGATGGCGTTGACCCAAGTTCTGAAACTGATCCCAATCAGTCAAGACCCCAAGTAGGATCGACCGTCAACTATGGAATAAAATCGTTTGTCTTTATGATCCTTTTAAATCGTCTTAACATATCCAGGGGACTCCTTGAAACAGGATTAGATAGGATATAGTCATTTTGCATTTGTAAGATTTGCTAATAAAAGGTTTTCTTTTCGCAGGAATTAGAATTTTTTTATCAGACTGTTTTCACCGTACAAACATGACACGAAAACAAAAAAACAAAAGAAAAGAAATCAATGTATATTTGCGTAATGTTAAATAAAGATCGCCTCTAAGAAAAAAGAATGATTAGGTTTTCAAAAAGGTACTCCCCGTCGTGTGAACGCCTTGGTAGGTTCCTGTGGATCCCTGGTTGAGAAATAGTGATGTGTATAATGCTACACGACGTTGAAAGTAAGTTCTCTGTGTGACACGGCTTGTTGGCAGAGTGAGTGGTAACCCTTTTGCTGACACAATTTGCCTACAACTTTTGCCTACACACAAGCGTGCTGGTCTCGTATTCTCTTAGTCGTGGGTGCGAGTCCCGCACTCCTCTCCTATCCCCAGTAGTGACTGTTACCTACCCCAAAAGACCAAGCGTGTAAGGCAAAGAGAACAGCTTTGGCCGAAGCTAGGTGTCTCCTGGCGTACGCTCCCCACAAACACAGAGTTTACTGAGAATGTCGCCAGGAAGTGAGGAAAGGGTCTGTAGGCAAGCAAAAGGTACTAACGATGGTATTCTTAAAACAATATTCTTTCCTTATATAAATCTTTCCCTATATAAATCTAATATAAATCTTGGAAGGGAAAGATTTTTTCTTCAGAATACCACCGAAAGAATCTTACGGTGGTATTCTTTAAAAAAAAAAAAAAAAAATCTTATATAAATCTTGTATAAATCATTGGAAGGGAAATATTTGTTTAAGAATACCACCGTAAGTTGTACGGAAGGGATACACTAAGATTGTCAGTGACACGTTTTCCACTGAGGAGTGTGGGAAGGGGAAGGGGAGGTTACTGGCATCACGTTGATGAGTAAAAATAGTCTGTCGGTAGACAAAGTAGACGATAAAGTGCCACACGTTAGAGAAGGATCCAAACGAGCTAAGAACGAGTCACGTGACGAGGTGTGTGTTACAGCCTCGTTTACCCCGAAAGACCACCCCCATAACCCAGAGTCGTATTCTTAAACGAAATTTCGGGGACCGAGATCAGGGACCATAACAGCGATGGATCCTATTTCCTTTAAGCATACGGTTGGCGAGCTCTAAAAGCGTCTCTTCAAAGGCCATGAAGTTCCGGTGAATACGGTCGTACTAGCGAAGGAAAACTTTTGACGATATATGGAGAGGGAGCGACAAATGACCATGTCTAAGCAACGAGATAGTTTAAAGACTCGGGAAGAAGAATGGATGACACAGGAAATGGAACGATATACATGAATGAAGTAATGGAGTATAATGTCGTTGGAATAGAATAGAGTTAAACGAATGAAAAATAATGGAAAAATAAACATGGAATGAGAAGATAGAGTGAATATGTCTGTGCGTATGTGTGTGTGTATTGTGTGTGTGTGTTGTATGTAATGTGTTTGTGTATTTTGTGTGTGCGTATGTGTGTGTATTGTTTGCGCATGTGCTGTGTGTATCAATGTATGTGTGTATTTTGTGTGTGCTTTTGTGTGTGTGTTGTGGGTGTATATATATATATATATATATATATATATATAATATGTATATATATACATATATATATATATAATATAATTCATTTATTCATGTTCCGTTTAGTTCTTTGCTAATTCATTCATTCATTGCATTTACTATAAGTGAATGGGGGAAAGATTGCAAAGAACAAATAGGAGTAATGGAAGTGAGACAAGAAATAGATAAAAGTGTATTTGGTACTGGCTGTCACAACCTAATAGGAAAA
>NC_134790.1:3256236-3268736 GCF_046742065.1 Oratosquilla oratoria
ACACACACACACACACACACACACACACACACACACACACACACACACACACACACACACACACACACACACACACACACACACACACACATTCACACGCACGCGCGCGCACATACACACACACACGCACACACATACACACACACACACACACACACACACACACACACACACACACTCACACACACACACACACACACACACACACACACACACACACACACACACACACACACACACACACACACACACACACACACACACTTACAAGCACGCATTCACATACATTATTACCAATAACCAAATCAGTTGTGGAACTGGAAGGTCACATGTATCAAACCTGAGATTTTTCCCCCCCCCGAGCTGTTCATATGCTGCGTGTGATGGGCAATGACGAGCGGAATTGTCAATAGGCGGTGTTGGCACCCGTTACCTTCCGATTGCATTTAAATGACATAATGCGAAGTGAAAACCAATAATGTAATGTTTTTATGCCCAATAAAGGTCATGGGGAAGATTCCAAATAACTACAAGGTCTAGACGATACATATATTCAAAGTCAGTCATAGCAAATTAATTTCATCGAGGAAAAAAGAGACGTTAATTAAAGGAAGGGTAAATGGGGGAAAAATAAATGATAATTGGGAAGTAAATAATTTACATAAGCACATAGAAGAGAAACACGCGCGCACACACACACACACACACACACACACACACACACACACACACACACACACACACACACACACACACACACACACACACACACACACACACACACACACACACACACACACACACACACACACGCATACACTTCGTGGCGCTGTGGTTAGAGTCCTAGCCTGCAACTACGGCGGCCCGGGTTCGACTCCCCGCCCAGGGCTGAAATAGTTTTAGTAGCGCTGCCCTGCGCGGTGTTACTCCAACTCTCGTGGGCGGGGAGTTGGGGGCGTGTTACAGTATTACCTATAGATCGGTCATACGAGCTCTGAGCTCTCATCCGGAAGGTTAATAACTGTCGATAACGAGTCTAACACGTTATCCAAGACCATGGTGAATGGTGAATCACACAAACACACACACTCACATACACACACACAAAATGTCCTTGTCATTGATCGAGGGGAAATGTAACGTACATTATCATCAATGAAAGCTTTTGACGCCACGAACGAGGCTCGAACTCGGGACCACACGTGTGGGGCTGAAATGCTAACCACCGCAGCAGTGTGTGTATTTACCTATTGTACCTACTTGTATTATATGGGAAGGGAGCTATGCTCGTGGTGACCCGTCTTTCTATCTCTCAGCATCAAGTTTTTTCTTGTGTGTGTATGTGTGTGCACGTGCGCGTTTGCGTGTACGTGTGGGTGTGCGTGGGTGGGGTGTTTTTCAAAAGTTATGAAACAGCGTAGAGTTGAAGTTGAAAATAGGTGTCATTTGAAGCGTGTACATGGATATCGTTGATGTTTCGTATATGATATTCTGAAAACTATCAGCAGAAGCACGAGTGTTTTAGAACGCGGTGTGGGAGAAAGAGGAGGGTGGAAAAGAGGGATATATGAATGAATCTAGGGAGAAAGAGAGAAGAGGAAGGATGGGGAACAGCTGAGTGATGGAAGGAGAGAGAGGGGAATGGGTAGGAATGGAAGCTTGGTCAGGCAAACATACATAATGAAAACATAAGTCCCAAACTTAGGAAATATTTGATGAATATAACAGACATAAGGGAAATTGACATAGAGGAACAAAAAGACGAACAAAGAAATATTGACAGAAACACATTCATGCGGGGAGGCAGTTTGACAGAATGTTAGAGAGAATATGAGCGAGTTTGTGTGTTTATACGATCTGGAATACGAAATTTGCTTTGCATATTTGTGCCCGAAGCTTTCGTTTGTTTGCTTGTGTACGTGTATACATCTCAAATAGACCTGCATATGTGTCGTTCATTCGACGCCGGTGGAGCTAGCGGACTCCCACACTTGATGAAACAAGACGTCATGTTGTCGTAGGGAGAGTCTGTTCTTCGTCTAGAATGAGCGGAAATGTTTGTGCGCAAGGGAACGTAAACCTTGGTCTTTCAGACACTTGTTGTCGGGTCATGACGCACCGTCACGAGTGAACGGCTCTCGCAAAGGAGTCTGTGTGAGAGCTGAGCTAAGCTTTTGGGATAGGTGTTTGTCCCGTAGAAGGTGATGGGGGAGGAGCCTACGCCAGGAGGCGCTGTGTAGCTGCGGCCGAAGCCCTCGCCTATGCTCTATGCACTTTAGGGATTGTTGGGGCAGGTGACAGTCACGCACAGGAGTCTGTGTGAGAGCTGAGCTAAGGTTTTGGGATAGATGTTTGTCCCATAGAAGGTGATGGGGGAGGAGCCTACGGCAGAATTCGCTGTGTAGCTGCGGCCGAAGCCCTCGCCTATGCTCTATGCACTTAGGGATTGTTGGGGCAGGTGACAGTCACGCAAAGGAGTCTGTGTGAGAGCTGAGCTAAGCTTTTGGGATAGATGTTTGTCCCGTAGAAGGTGATGGGGGAGGAGCCTACGCCAGGAGGCGCTGTGTAGCTGCGGCCGAAGCCCTCGCCTATGCTCTATGCACTTCAGGGATTGTTGGGGCAGGTGACAGTCACGCAAAGGAGTCTGTGTGAGAGCTGAGCTAAGGTTTTGGGATAGATGTTTGTCCCGTAGAAGGTGATGGGGGAGGAGCCTACGCCAGGAGGCGCTGTGTAGCTGCGGCCGAAGCCCTCGCCTATGCTCTATGCGTTTTAGGGATTGTTGGGGCAGGTGACAGTCACGCAAAGGAGTCTGTGTGAGAGCTGAGCTAAGGTTTTGGGATAGATGTTTGTCACGTAGAAGGTGATGGGGGAAGAGCCTACGCCAGGAGGCGCTGTGTAGCTGCGGCCGAAGCCCTCGCCTATGCTCTATGCACTTTAGGGATTGTTGGGGCAGGTGACAGTCACGCAAAGGAGTCTGTGTGAGAGCTGAGCTAAGGTTTTGGAATAGATGTTTGTCCCGTAGAAGGTGATGGGGAAGAGCCTACGCCAGGAGGCGCTGTGTAGCTGCGGTCGAAGCCCTCGCCTATGCTCTATGCACTTTAGGGATTGTTGGGGCAGGTGACGGTCACGCAAAGGAGTCTGTGTGAGAGCTGAGCTAAGCTTTTGGAATAGATGTTTGTCCCGTAGAAGGTGATGGGGGAGGAGCCTACGCCAGGAGGCGCTGTGTAGCTACGGCCGAAGCCCTCGCCTATGCTCTATGCACTTTAGGAATTATTGGGGCAGGTGACAGTCACTTCTTGGGTTCGGAAAGAAAAAAAATGTGGAGTTTGAACTCACAACGAGGGAGGTCAAAGAAAGGGGTAGATATTTGTCATGCCGATTCTTTAGGAACTTTCACGTGGCCATCGTAATAAAATGATGTCAAGTAATCTGAAGGGGTGTTGAGGTCAGGGGTCGGGTCAGAGGTTCATCTGATCTATCCTACATCTTGCTGCAAATTGAAGACTTTCATTGTTTATCTGTTTAGTTCTGGATATGCCATAAGCTGTATGAAAAGTTTTATGCATATGTGCAGTACGGCTTATACGATCAAGATTACTTAGGTAAGAGGGCTTGCCCTCGAATCGTATAGATTTTGTTAGGATGAGGCAAGACCCTCTCAGTTGGTCTCGACTTCCCCAACCCCTCCCCATCTCCTCCCCCTCCCCTTCCCCTTCCCCCTTCCCTTCCCCCAGCTTATTATAGTTGCGAAATCCACATATATAACTAGTTCTATCTGTTGTGAATCTCCGAAATACAAAAATGTCAATACACAGAATTATCTCGCATACTTTGTGTTCCATTACACTGAACAAATCAGAGCTTTGAACGACCCATTCACTTCAGCACTGATTCACCACAGATGTCCTATTTACCTGTTTGTTTGTCATTTAACTATACCTATGTACTATTTATTTGATCTATTATTATTTATATTATAATTTTTATTTTATCTTATCTTTTTTCATTATATATATATATATATATTTTTTTTCGCATTCGACCTAGTTATTGACCTAAAGGTCTCCTGTCGGCATGCTCCGCCTTTGTAATCCTTTGTCCTCAGTGGATTTTCATTTAGTAATGAATCACCTGTGATTGTTATCACTGAAACTCGTTTTCTAACTCACTTGCACGTAGACTACACCTTGAGGTTCTCCCGTCAAACAAACGAAATATTTTGTGGTCAGCCAGAAGAAAGACTCCAAAGAGCATCTTCGTTCCTAGCGAAAATGTCAAAGATAACCTCAACCTATTTACCAAGAAGTCAATATTTTAGAGCAGCAATTCTCAAACTATGGGTCGCGAAGTGCTCAAGAATGGGTCGCAAGACCTTTTTTAGAAAAAAAAAAAATAATTTCAATCAAAAGCTTCCCTACACTTGTGTTTTCAATAAAAGAAGACTTTCGAAATTGCTTCTTGATGCTTGGGTCGCCACATCTTGACCAAATCTGGATTTGGGTCGCAGCCAAAAAAAGTTTGGGAAACTGTTTTAGAGGATTTAAATCACTTGGGGTTGTTAACCAGAAGGACATCTCCCAAGAGCGTCAGGTATTTGAGATACTCTTTCGTTAAACAGAACAAAGTATCAAAAGAACTAAACGGGCACCACTGGATGTCTACCCATTTTCAATTTACTCTTATTTTATGGGATGCCATTGGCCTTTCAAGCAAATTGAGTTTAGCTGACGAAATTGTATTTGTCAGCGATGGTGCAACTGGATGGTGATAGCTTTTGTTGTTTTTCAAAATAACCGGTGACATAACTTCATAGCTTCAAAGTAAACTGCCACACCACGTTTTCAGTTGAAGAAAAACGCAGTCTTCAATAGAAAATGGGAAGCTGCACTCCGACAACATTTTTGTAAAGTTTTCAGACTGAACTAGAGGTATCTTTTAACGTGTGATGACCTTTGGTTATCCATAATAGAATATAGGAAAGCCAGTCGGGTGAAGTTTGAGAAATGTTCATTTAAAAACAACACACAATTATCCCATTTATAAAACTCGTCGTTGAGGTAGAGAGGACCTGAGAGTTGCAAACAAAAGTATATTTGTGAATTTTTGGAAAAGAAAGTCTCGTAAAAAAAAAAAAAAATGGACAAGAAGAATGTGTATAGAAGAAAGAATGTATATAGATGAAGACGCAAAAATAGTAACAGCAGTATTCGTAATATTTATTAGTAATAACGATTGTTACTGTAATCGTTATTGCTATTGCTACTTTATCTTTCTATATTATGTATTTATTTATTTCTAGTTATTCATTTATCTTTATTTGTTTATTGATTTGTTTATCTATATTTACTTGTTTATTTATGTATATTCATTTATTTATTTATTTATCTAATTATCTATTTATCTACTTTTTTCTGGAATCCTTACCATCAGCATCACCATCATCACCGTCATCATTTTCATCATCACTATCATAATTACTGTCATCACCGGCACTGCCACCGTCTCTACCAACTCCACCTTCACAGTGACCAGAACTAACACCAGCACGACCAATAACAGTGGTAGTCGTAGTCGTAGTCGTACTCACAGAAGTTGTCGTTCTCGTGGTGGTAGTAGTAGTCGTTCGAATCGTAGTATTTGTACTCGTAGTCGTGGTAGTGGTACTCGTAGTAGTCTTAGTAAACGTAGAAGTACTACTACTACTACTACTACTACTAGTGGTAGTAGTAGTAGTAGTAGTAGTAGTAGTAGTAGTAGTAGCTGCAGTAGTAGTAGTATAGAAGTAGTTAGTAGTAGGAGGAAGTAGGATAAATGAGCTTTTGTATTAGGCATTATTAATAAAAAGTAAATAGATAGATAAAAGGGTGTCGACCACAGTCATTGGCGGGAGAGGGGCCGATGAACTGTGTCTTTGGGAGACAGATCCTGCTGCTTCCACCACACAGTTCCACGAGGATGGAGGTCGTATAAAAAAAAAAAAAGAATAGTAGTAGTAGTAGCAGTAGTAGTAGTAGTTCTAGTAGTAGCCGTGGTAGTCATAATTATTCATAGTAGTTGTAGTCATTGTAGTAGTTTTAGTAAACGTAGAAGTAGTAGTAGTATTAGTATACAATAGTGCTCATAGTAGATTTAAAGGGAAATACGCTTCTTGACTGCCCCTCTTCTTGACCTGGGCCAATCTCCAATCTATTCCCGCTGTTCTCCGCCTGAATCCTTCGGCAGGATGAAAAATGTCCCGGGGATGGACAAATGTGGCGAATGCTCTGCCGAGCCCATCACTCGCCCGCTGGTCACCGTGACACGACACACGTCCAGAGACACCCCCCTCCCCCTCCCCCTCCCCCTCCCCCTCCCCTCCCCTCCCCCTCCCCTCCCCTCCCCCTCCCCCCTCCCCCCGGCGCTCCATCTCCCTTTCTCTGCTGGTGTAAAAAAAAAAAAAAAAAAAAGAGAGCAACCACGGACAGATTCCTATTACACGCATCATCTGCCAACCTCTTACCTCTCCTACTCTCCCCCCCCTCTCTCGTAGGCTTTTTCTTTTCTCTCGTATCTCTTCTCTCTCCTCTCTCTCTCTCTCTCTCTCTCCTCCTTTCTCTCTTTCTCTCTCTCTTTCTCTTGTCTCTTGTCTCTTGTCTCTTGTCTCTTGTCTCTTGTCTCTTGTCTCTTCTCTCTCTCTCTCTCTCTCTCTCTCTCTCTCTCTCTCTCTCTCTCTCTCTCTCTCTCTCTCTCTCTCTCTCTCTTCCTCTCTTCCTCCCTTCATTTTCGCCTTACCCTCTTCCATTTCTTCATTTCATTTATCCCTTCCCTACCTTCCTTTACTATACCTACCGACGCCTTCCTTTCTTCCTTCCTTCCTTTCAGATATTTTCCTTGCCCTTCCTTCCTTCCTTCCTCTTCATACCTTCCTCTTCCTCCTGTCCGTTTCCTACCTCCTCTCTCCTCCTCTCATCTTCCTTCTTTCCTCCCCTTCTTCCTTTCCCCTTCCCTGTTTCCGCCTCCTCTCTTCCCTTTCTTGCTTCTCATCTTTTTTCCTTTATCCTCCACCTCTTTATCTCCATTTCCCTTTCCACCTTTCCTTTTCTTCCTTTTCCTCTTTTCCTTTTCCTTTTCCATTTCCCTCTTCCTTCTCACTCCTTCTCCTTCACCGTTCTCCTTTCATCCTTCTTCCCTCACCCTTCCTCCTCACTCCTTCGCCCTTTCCCTTTCACCCTTTCCCTTTCACCCTTTCCCTTTCACCTTTTCCCTTTCACCCTTTCACCCTTTCCCCTTCACCCTTTCTCCTCAATCCTTCACCCTTCCTCCTCAATCCTTCACCCTTTCCCTTTCACCCTTCACTCTTCCACTCCCCCACTCTTCCACATACCCCCTTTTCCACCCTCCTTTGGCCTTCCACTTCACCCTTCTCTCTCGGCTTTCTGTCTTAGCTTTTGTTCCTCTCCCTTCCCTTCTCCCTTACCCTAATTCCTTGCCCTTCGGAGTGGTCCTACGTCTTCACCCTTCCCTCCTTAACACTTCTCCTCAACCTTTCCTCCTCCAATTCCTTCTCCTCCTCCTCCTCCTCCTCCTCCTCCTCCTCCTCCTCCTCCTCCTCCTCCTCCTCCTCCTCCTCCTCCTCCTCCTCCTCCTCCTCCTCCTCCTCATTTTTCCTTCTGTCCACCCTACTTCTACTAACTGTTTGTTGTAACCATAGAAACTGTACAAAGGTGGCCAAAACGTGTGTTCGCCACGCCAGGACCTCACGGGTCTTGTAGTATGAATACATAATAGCATAAATATATAACAGTATAAATATATATATAATATATAATGTATAATGTACAATTTATAATATATAATGCATAATGTATAATGTATAATATGTAATATAATATTGATATATAATAATGTATGATATATAATATATGATATACATAATATATAATATATGATAATGTGTAATGTATAATGTATAATATAATATATAATGTATGATAATATATAATACTATATGATAATATATGATAATTTTGTACATTTGGTTTTGTTTAAAGGGCCATTTACATGTTCAAAGGGTTTGTCAAACCCAGATTGTCATACATGTGTTTGAAGTGATATTTGACCGTGTGAATGGGGTATTTGGTTGTCAAAAATGTTTGACAACAAAAGATTCCATTCACACGATCAAACATCACCTCAAACATTTGTTTGACAAACCATTTGACCGTGTAAATGCCCCTTAAGTCCTCCCGACATGTAGTCCTGCACAGATAAAAATTGCCTTCTCCCTTTATGGATGGGGATGACAGGTGGTAATGGACATGGAACTACCTAGTGTAGGTATTATGGTCTCTTTCAGTCTCCTTAATTCTTATGTTCTCTCCCATCCCCTCTTCATGTCTTCATCCTCTCTCCCCTTTTCCATCCTCTCTCCCCTTTTCCATCCTCTCTCTCTCTCTCTCTCTCTCTCTCTCTCTCTCTCTCTCTCTCTCTCTCTCTCTCTCTCTCTCTCTCTCTCTCTCTCTCTCTCTCTCTCTCTCTCTCTCGCGCTCTCTCTCTCTCTCTCTCCTCTCTCTCTCTCTCTCTCTCTCTCTCTCTCTCTCTCTCTCTCTCTCTCTCTCTCTCTCTCTCTCTCTCTCTCTCTCTCTCTCTCTCTCTCTCTCTCTCTCTCTCTCTCTCTCTCTCTCTCTCTCTCTCTCTCTCTCTCTCTCTCTCTTTCTTCTCCCCTTATCCCAATTCCACTTTTCCTTCCCCGCCCCTCTCTTCTTTTCCATTCTCTTTTCTCTCTCTTTTCTCTTTTTTCCCGCCTTACATACTCCACCTTTTCCTTCGCTTTCTCTTCTCTCTTTTATACATCTCCTCCCTCTCTCTCCTTTTCCTTCTTCTCCCCTCTTCCTTTCTCTTCTCCTCATTCCGTCTCTCTTTTTCCATTTCTCTTTTCTTTTCCATTATTTCCTTTCTACCCATCAACCTCTCTACTTTTCATTGTCACTTCCTTTTTTTTCATTCCTTCCCCTCTCCACTTTTCCATTCTCCCAAGAAAAAATCATTCCCTTCCCTTTTCGTTTCTTCCCTTTCCATCTCCATCCCTTCATTCCTATCTCAACTTATTACCTTCCTTTCCCTTCTATCTCCCCCATATATCGTCTCCACTTTTCTTTCCTCTTGCCTTTCTTACCTATTTCCCCTCGTTCCCCTATCCCTCTCTCCATTTTACCTATCCTTACCTTCCTAATTTTCCCCTTCTGCTCTCCATTCCTTCAATTTTTCCTTACCCTATCTCTCTCCTCTTTTCCGTCACTATTTTCATCCCCCTCTCCTCTCCTATTTTTCTTCTCTTGACTTTTCACTCCCCTTCCCCTCTTTTCACTCCCTCTTCCCCTCTTTTCACCCCCTCTTCCCCTCTTTTCACCCCCTCTTCCCCTCTTTTCACTCCCTCTTCCCCTCTTTTCACTCCCTCTTCCCCTCTTTTCACTCCCTCTTCCCCTCTTTTCACTCCCTCTTCACCTCTTTTCACTCCCTCTTCACCTCTTTTCACTCCCTCTTCCCCTATCTCTCCTCTTTTCCATCACTCTTTTCATCCCCCTCTCCTCTCTTATTTTTCTTCCCTTGACTTTTCACTCCCTTTCCCCTGTTTTCACTCCCCTTCCCCTTTTTTCACTCCCTCTTCCCCTCTTTTCACTCCCTCTTCCACTCTTTACACTCCCTCTTCCCCTATCTCTCTCCTCTTTTCCATCACTATTTTCATCCCCCTCTCCTCTCTTATTTTTCTTCCCTTGACTTTTCACTCCTCTTCCCCTCTTTTCACTCTCCTTCTCCTCTTTTCACTCCCTCTTCCCCTATCTCTCTCCTCTTTTCCATCACTTTTTTCATCCCCCTCTCCTCTCTTATTTTTCTTCCCTTGACTTTTCACTCCCCTTCCCTTCTTTTCACTCCCTCTTCCCCTCTCTTCGCTCCCTCTTCCCCTATCTCTCTCCTCTTTTCCATCACTATTTTCATCCCCCTCTCCTCTCTTATTTTTCTTCCCTTGTCTTTTCACTCCCCTTCCCCTCTTTACACTCCTTTTTACCCTATCTTTCTCCTCTTTTCCATCACTCTTTTTATCCCCCTCTCCTTTCTTATTTTTCTTCCTTTCCCTTCAATTTTTCCCTCCACCTCTTACTATTTCTTTCCATTCTTCTCGACTACTCCCGTTTTTTATTTTTCATTTTCGTTCCCATTTTTCCTTTCCCGTTCTCTGTCGACTTTCCTTTCGACTTTCCATTGACATATTTCTTTCCCCTCAAAATCTCTTTTCCATTTTCCTTCCTCCTCCTAGACTCGTGTCTCCAACCCCACACCTCCATTCTCAACTCTTCTTTCCTCCTCCCACCTCCTTCTTCCACTCCCACTTCCCCCCTCCCCCTCCTCCTTCCCCGCTCCCCCTCTCCCTCCTACTTCCCGACTCCCCCTCCTTCCTCCCCCTTCCCCCTCCTCCCTCCCCACTCCCCCTCCTCCTTCTCCCTCCTTCCCCCCTCCTTCCTCCTTCCCTCTCCTCCTCCTTCCCCCTTCCCCCTCTCCTTCCCCCTCCTCCTTCCCCCTCCTTCCCCTCCTTCCCCCTCCTTCCCCCTTCCCCCTCCTCTTCCCTTCCTCCCCCTCCTCCTTCCCCGCTCCCCTCCCCCCTCCCCCTCCCCCCTCCCCTCCCCCTCCCCCCTCCCCCCCCCTCCTCCTTTTCTCTCTCTTTACCAATATCCGTCTTTGTCTGGGCGGGAAAGAGAAGAGAACTTGGATAAGAGACTTCGACAAGTGGCCTGGCGCGAGTTGGCTGCTTGGGAAAGCAAACAGTTCAAATTCAAAGTTATAATGGTATTGTTGTGGTGAGTTTATATGTAGTTGCCCATGGTCGCCATGCTGTGGTGCTTCGATGCTGTGGCGCAAGGCTCCTGTGGTGTGACACATTGTGGCGATTCCATGCTGTGTCACAGACCTTTCCTCTGGTGCGACACGCTGTGGTGAATTCAAGTTATAGGGAGACTGTCCTGTGACGATATTTCATATTGGTGTTTCGAAGCTGTGGCTTGAACGTACTCTGGGGAACGATGCTTGGTATGACCTGACTATGGTGCAATACCCTGTGTTATGGACGTGTGTGTGTGTATATATATATATATATATATATAATATATATATATATATATATATATATATATAATATACAGTATATACAGTATATATAATATATATATATAATATACAGTAATATATATATATATATATATATAATATACAGTATATATATATATATATATATATATAATATACAGTATATATATATATATATATATATATATATATAAATATACAGTATATATATATATATATATATATATATATAAATAATATACAGTATATATATATATATATATATATATATATATAATATACAGTATATATATATATATATATAATTAATATATATATATATATATATATATATATAATATACAGTATATATGTGTATATATATATGTGTATATATATGTATATATATGTATATATATGTGTATATATATATGTGTATATATGTGTATATATATATATATATATACATATATATATATATATACAATATCTTTTCAACCACATTCGTTTTCACTTTAATTCCATGTCATCACGTTCGAGGCTGACGAGTAGCTCGATAAAGCATATGTGGAAAATTATACGTGGTCAAGCTAAGGACTCGAACCCAGCTCAGGCGCAACAAGTGGACAGTGACTTAGACCATTGCGCTATCAAGAGAGAGAGAATATATATGTATATATATATAAATTATATATACAAATTATATATACACACACACACACACACACACACACACACACACACACATCTGTGGGTGTGAGTGGGTGTGCGCGTGTGGGTGTCTGTGTCTATGTTTGTGTCGATGGCCTGGATACAGAAAGACAAACACGGAAGCTTTGGATTCGAGGGCAGTTGAACATCAGAAGTACAACGCTAACGAGCTCGTATGGTGATTTGGCCATAGTGGTAGAAAAGGTGCAGCGTCCAGTGCCCTGGTGTGTTGTGGTGAGGTGTGGTGCGGTGAGTGATCACCATGACAGAACTGGTCCGGTAACTAAGCTTCCCTTCTATACAGGAGGCTTTTATTCATGGGCACAGCTTCCCTCCGACGTCCTTCCTCCATGTCCATAGACTTCACTTTGTAAATGGTCCCACAGACCAGAGAGAATTGAGGACAAATTTCCATTTAGTGGTGGAGTGGTCTCCTGGAACGTAGAAAACAGCGTTACATAACTAAAGGACGCACGGGCAACATGATGAGAACCATTCACCAAAGTCTCTTCTAGTTTACGCCGTGCTGTGTTACTTTATAAACTAAAACACGAACATATGTCTATATTACTTATTCAAGCCAAACTCTCTTGCATTTTTATTCTTTTTGTAAATGACGTTTTCATACACCAAATGGTCTTCTTCTGGACTACTCGCATGTCGAGCCTATGTATTGGTAGTTTAACGAAATA
>NC_134790.1:3273736-3286236 GCF_046742065.1 Oratosquilla oratoria
TCTCCTCTTGTTTCCCCTCTTGTTTCCCCTCTTACTTTTCCTCTTGTTTCCCCTCTTACTTTTCCTCTTGCTTCTCCTCTTCCTTCTCCTCTTCCTTCTCCCCTTCCTTCTCCTCTTCCTTCCCCTCTTCCTTTTCCTCTTCTTTCTCCTCTTCCTTCTCCTCTTCCTTCTCCTCTTCCTTCTCCTCTTACTTCTCCTCTTCCTTCCCCTCTTCCTTTTCCTCTTCCTTCTCCTCTTCCTTCTCCTCTTCCTTCTCCTCTTCCTTCCCCTCTTCCTTCTCCTCTTCCTTCTCCTCTTCCTTCTCCTCTTCCTTCCCCTCTTACTTTTCCTCTTGCTTCTTTGAGTCCTTTACTTTTCCTATTCCTTTATTCCCTCCTCTTCTTCCTCATATTCCTTTTTTTCCCCTCTTTTTCTTCCTCCTCTTATTCCCCTTCTTCTTCCTCCTCGTTTTCCTCCTCTTACTTTTCTTCTCGATTCTTTGATTCCTCTATTCCTCCAAAGCCTTTACCTCCTCCATTTCTTTCTCCCTCTCTTTTTCTTCCTCTCTTCCTCCTCTTCTTATTCCCCCTCTTCTACCTCTTTCTCCTCCTCTTACTTTTCCTCTCAATTATTTGATTCTTCTATTCTTCCGAAGCCTTTGCCCCCTCCTCTTCTTCCTCCTCTTCTCTTTTTTCTTCCTCTTTTTCTTCCTCCTCCACTTATTCCCCCTCTTCTTCCTCCTCGTTCTCCTCCTATTACTTTCCCTTTTGCTTCCTTGATTCTTCTATTCTTCCTAAGCCTTTAGCCCCCCTCCTCTTCCTCCTCCCACTCTTTTTCTTTTCTCTTTTTCTTCCTCCTCCTCTTCCTCCTCGTTTTCCTCCTCCACTTCCTCCTCCTCTTCCTCCTCCTCTTCCTCCTCCTCTTCCTCCTCCTCCTCGTCCCCACCCTCTCCCCTCTCCTCTTGCTTCTCTCTCTTTTACTATGAGGAAAATTTCCCCCTCCCCCCCAAAAAAAAAAAAAAAATTGTCAACTCTTACGCAACCGTGAAAGATATAAAATTAATACTCACATCAAATCGCATCGTTTCATTGAGACTCGTTCTATTTCAATCCTCATTCCTAAATACTTTTTCTTTTCTGTTCCAACTCGTTTTTCATTTCAATTTGCAAATGACTGTCGTGAAAATAATTGCGATGACGGTCCTGGAGGTGGTAGAGAGGGTGGTGGTGGTAGAAGAGATTGTAGTGGTGGTAGAATGGGTGGTGGTGGTAGAAGAGGTGGTCGTGGTGGTAGAAGAGGTGGTGGTGACAGAAGGGGCGGTGGTGGCAGAAGAGGTGGTGGTAGAAGAGGTGGTGGTGGTGGCAGAAGAGGTGGTGGTGGTAGAAGAGGTGGTGGTGGCAGAAGAGGTGGTGGTGGTGGTAGAAGAGGTGGTGGTGGTGGCAGAAGAGGTGGTGGTGGTAGAAGTGGTGGTGGGGGTAAAAGAGGTGGTGGTGGTGCTGGTAGAAGAGGTGGTGGTGGTGGTAGAAGAAGTGGTGGTGGTGGTGGTAGAAGAGATGGTGGTGGTAGAAGAGGTGGTGGTGGTGGTTGAGTAGGTGGTGGTGGTAGAAGGGGTGGTGAGAGTGAATCTGGTGGTAAATCAAGTCACGTTGGAAATGATGTTAATGGCAATTGTGATGTAAATGATGGTGAAAGTGGTGTTTGTGTTGTGAGAGGATGTTTGCGGTGCCTGCGGCCGAAGCCATCACCTTTGCCATATGAGCTTCTTGAACTGTTGGGGGGGATGATGACGGTACTAAGACATTGTGGTTAGAGAATTGCGGTGAAGATAAAAAAAAATCGAGAAAGTGAAGGAAGATGTGTGTGTGTGTGTGTGTGTGTGTGTGTGTGTGTGTGTGTGTGTGTGTGTGCGCGCGCGCGCGTATTAAGATTTGTTTTTCTTTCGCCTTTTTCGAAATCATGTCGTTATAAATCAACAGATCCGTATCCAATATAGCGAAGGTCACAAAGCATCGCAGACTAATGCACGAACAAATAAGATGAAGGCTCTAGTTCCTTCAGGGAAGGTAAAGATAAAGAGCCTACGTCAGGAGGTGCGTTTGGCCTACTGGGGCAAGTGACAATCACTGCTGGGAATCGGAGAGGTCTGTTGGAGCCGAACTCGCAGCTAAGAGAACGCGAGGCCAGCACACTTCCGTTGACGTCACCATTGCGCATTTAAGCTTGAAGTGACTTCTGATCCTTCTTCCACCACCAAAGGTCTAGGGTGAGGCACGTCACCGAAGTAAAGCCAAAGAACCGGTTGAGATAAATCCTCAAAGCCATGGCCATATCAATAACCATTTAATAATCTAATATCTTAATGCAGTGAGTCACTCCTCTGCTGAATAAAACTCCCTGGAGGTAGATAGAAACGTAATAGTTATGAAACGATGAAAGCTATAATCTAGATAGATATATAATGATCCAAAACCAATTGTTGCGAATTTGAATAAGATTACTTGGTAGTAATTAAAAATAATAAACAAATAAAATAGATTGGCAAATAGAAATTAAAATAAGTTGTAAACCGAGGTGAAAATGTTGATCAAGATGGGATCAAGAAAATCTCGAAACTTTATACGCTGAGGAAGTAGTTTCCTCTTGGCAAATGGCTCCCAACACGTCTTTTCATGTAACCAATGTATTGCTGTTGTTTAACCATCTACTAACAACCACCTGTTTCCGATTTACGGTCCCACTTATGAAATGCTATCATCTCCCAAGGGGTCACTGTCCATAGGTTGAGAACCATTGCCGTGGGCTGATTAAAATCGCCTAACAGAAGCTAATGAAAAAAAAGTCGTAAAATAGCCAAACAGGGGTTAGTCGTAGAAGAAGAAAAAAATCTTTCTTTATTCCACGTGCCTTTCTTATTGGGATTTCCATGGATTATTTGTTCCACGTAGACAAACCTGAGGGCATTATCGTTTCTCGGAAGTTCGAAGAAAAGAACAGAAATAGGAGAGCCGGGGAGACTTAAAATAGCAACGCAAACATACAACTGGAATAAAAGCTGCTCTCGTGTTAAGATAAAGAAAGGAGGAAGGAGAAGGAAATGAAAAGACTGAGATAAATAAAGTGAGAGAAAGGGAGAGGGAAAGAAGGATAAAGAGATGGACAAAAAAGAGAGAGATTTAATTGATGATTAGTCACCAAAACTCATCCACTCCTATGATGCTCAAGTCACCTGTGGACCTGTAGCAACACTGCCACTGCTAGTATCCCCTAAGTGTGCACATCATACTGTTTATAAAATTATTATTCTGTTTTAAATTATTATATGTCTATTGTAAATTACACAATATGTTTCAAATATTATATCACATACGAGGATCACTGTTGTATTGTTAAATGTATTTATGTATAGATTTATTTGCATACTTTGTTCAAAGCTTTAATTATTCTCGATGTATTATGCATTTTTTAGCGGACAGGCTATTGTAATATAATTCCGCTCGTACTCAATGTCTCCACTCTCGATGATCTTGTGACAACACTCATCCACTTACAGATATTTACCTCCAACAAATCTTTCTTCAGGTTGTTAATCCAACTTTGGCGTCGTCTTCCGAAAAACATGAACTATGTACGAGGTTCAAAGGAATAAAAGATGACAGCCGAAGATCTCACCTATGCGTTGTGTATCCTGGAAGACAGTGAGTTATTAAAAGCTATTAGGAGTCCATTAGAGTCGAAGGGAATCACTGGGGGTCGCTAAGAGTCTTTGTGGATTAAACCCATGCCAGTATATACAGACGGCAATATCGAAGCACAACGCAAAACACGGAAGTATATTGATAGTTTGAACAATGACTTTAGAAGTGTGTACGCATACCCAGAGAGCTGCATAGTCTTCGCTCTGCGTTTCATATTGTTATGCACGTTTTTTTTTGTATCGACGCGTTTAATGAATGAACATTGTAAAGTGAGGGAAAGTAAAGCACATTTCGATATAATCCTTAACCCGGATACTTGAGTTCGCGTTGAAGCAAATACCAGAACATTTCGTTCACTTGAACGGTATGCACGGAACATTGTCTAAGTTGGTCAGCATCACATTATCTTTGATTCTGTCTCTTTATCTGAACGAAAAATTTTGGTTTTAATGACGAAATTTGTAGAGGAGGTCACCGCTTGACGACAAAATTCTTTTTCCGTTTGTGGAGTGCTTTTTTGGGTCAAATACGATTACACTTTCCGTTTTCTGTTAAGTATCTTAATGTACTTGGTATAGTGATATATATAGACCAATGGGGTCATTCACACACAACCGCGCAGTTTTTTATTGACTATACGGTACTGCCGCGGTTTCCGCGCGGTTGGAACCGCAAATATGAACAGGACCATAATGATGATTACGTCGTTCCCACCAAAGAGGTCCCATTTAGCTGAATAAAACCGCATGGCTGCTCTCGAAGTAAAAGGACGAGGATTATTAAGACAAGACAAACTATTTTTTCTACCAAAGAAGTTCTCATATTTGAATTGAATCACCTGACGGTACTTGAAATGAAGTGGTACATATTCCCCAGTACGGATGGGATTGGAAGGCGGATGGGTCATTCATGCCGTCCGTTTCAGGTAAGATGAATTTGATCTTGAGAATTTTGACGGAGCTTCCAGTAGGTTATAATAGTAAAAAATGCCAACAGGCGACCTTTGGCTCCATAATAAAGATTGGCGATGATAATAAAATTAATAATTATAATAATAATAGTAATAGTAATAATAATAAATACTAATGATAGTAATAATGATAATCACAAACCGACACAGACAGACAAAGATGCACACACACACACTTAGTATCAATAATGATAGACAGACAGACAGACAAATATTCAAAGAGAACAAAATGAAATACCAAACTGATGGATATGACGTCACACTCTTTAGGTGTTTATCCAAACGAATCTTAAAACCTGGAACTGTGCGACATTTCATCACCTGTGCGGGAAGTTTATTCCATTCGTTGACTGCATGGTTAATGAAGGATTCACAGGAATACACGACCGAGGTGACTGCTTCGACCGTAGTTAGGTCTCTACTGGCGCAAGTTCGTCGTCTTTGTACCGATTGGTTGGGCTGTATGCAAATTAGGCTGTATGCAAATGCCATTATGGCAACAGTCAACTATAAAGCCATTGTTGAAAAGAGAGAGAGAGAGAGAGGGAGAGAGAGAGAGAGAAACAGAGAGAAACAGAGAGAGAGAGAAACATAGAGAGAGAGAAACAGAGAGAGAGAAACGGAGAGAGAGAAACAGAGAGAGAGAGAAACAGAGAGAGAAACAGAGAGAGAAACAGAGAGAGAGAGAGAGAGAGAGAGAGAGAGAGAGAGAAAGAGAGAAAGAGAGATATAGAAAGAGAGAGATATAGAGAAATATACAGAGACAGAGAGAGACTCAGACAAAGAGACAGGAGAGAAAAAAAAGGAGACAGAGAATCCATCTTCGTGATTTAATCATGTGGTCGCTTGGTGGTTTCCTTAAAGAAAAAAATGACTTCAACATTAATGTGATTTTTTGATGTGGCTTTGGAAGCTAAAAGTACAACCGATACTCATGTTGCTATCCCTCTTTTTATTTTTTTACAATTTTATTATTTTTGTGTTCATAGGAGACTTGTATACTTCGTTTTTAATGAGTTCTACCTCGACGTGTTTCTTTATGTGGCTGGTCTACGTGCGAGACGCTAACTCCGTGTTGTAGATTTTGTAGTAATTAAAGTTAACGACAAGCAGTTAAGACAGCCTTATGGTGGCGTTGGGGGGTGGGGGGTGCGAGAAGTAGACGCAACCTGAAGGATACGAGGAAATTGCAATTTGCCGCCATGAAGGATCATTTAGCGCGTAGGGGCTTGTGGTGTGGGGGTGGGTGGGGCTTGCTAATGTATCACTTTAACGTCATTATGGTTGGGTAATGGAGCAGAATTATTTTGGTACCAGAAGTGTTCAAAAGAGTGTTGCGGTCTTCGAGTCTCAGGCTCGTATGAATTAAAAGTCGACGCTCGGCTTCCAAAGTTTTTCTTTTGGGAACCAACCACTCGGAACAGACATGTGAGGGAAGGCCGGTAGGGAGGGAAAGCGGGGGTGTGTGGGGTGGGGGTGGAGCGGGTGCGAGGAAGGCGGGGGGAAGGGTGGCGGGAGGGAGAAGAGGGGAAAGGGTGGCGGGAGGGGGAAGGGGGGAGAGGAAAAGTAGGGTAGGGGGCGGAGAGTTTGAGTTTAGTGATGGAGGAGGAGGAGGAGAAGGAGGAGGAGGAGAGGGAGGAGGAGGAGAGGGAGGAGAGGGAGGAGGAGGAGGAAGAGGAGGAGAGGGAGGAGGAGGAGGAAAGGAGGGTAATAGGCATGTTGAAAGGGGATGGGGTGTCGCTTAGGAGCTTAGTGGGTGGGTGACGGAAGGGAGAGGAGGAGGAAATGGTAAGAGGCAGGGGAAGAGAAAAGGGGGGGGAAGAATGAGGAGGGAGGAGGGTGATGGAGAGCTGAAAGGAGAGCAACAAACGTGTTTGGGTTCTCAGAGGGAAAAAGAGAACGGGAAAGGAGAGGAGGGGGAAAAGGAAAAGAAGGAGAGAGAGAAGAAAGAGAGGGAGAGGAGGAGAGAAGAGAAAGAGAGAGAGGGAGAGAAGGGGAGAGGAGAGAGAGAGAAAGGAAAATGAGGCCAAAAGGAAGGTAAGAGACAGTAGATAGGAAGATAGGAAGCGTGGAGAGGAAGAATGAAATGATGGAGACAACAAGGGGAGAGGAACGGGGATGGAGGAAGTAAACTAGGAGAGAAGGGGGAAGAGAATGGGACGAGAGAAACAAACAAGGGTGGAAAAATTGTGGAAAATGGAACAAGGATGCATATAATAGAGACAGGAAGGACAAACAGAGGGGAAAGAGAAAAAGAGTAAAGAGAGAAAGGTAATAGGGACAGGAAGGACAAAGAGAGGGGAAAGAGAAAAAGAGGAAAGAGAGAGAGAAAGGTAATAGGGACAGGAAGGACAAAGAAAGGGGAAAGAGAAAAAGAGGAAAGAGAGAGAGAAAGGTAATAGGGACAGGAAGGACAAAGAGAGGGGAAAGAGAAAGGTTAAAAGGACAGGAAGGGAGGAAAGGAAAAGCAGAAAATATTGATATGATGGGAAAATTATAGGAAAAGGGGAAATGGGCAGTAAAGGTAAGGACTTAGAAAGGGGAAAGAGAGAGAAAGGTAAAAAGGACAGGAAGGGAGAAAAGGAAAAGGAGAAAATATTGATGTGATGGGAAAATTATAGGAAAAGGGGAAATGGGCAGTAGAGGTAAGGACTTGTGTGTAAAAAGAGGTAGTTAAGGAGACGTAGAGGAAAAGAGGTAAAGAGGGAAAATGGATAAGAAGTATAGACAGTATATAACAAAGAAAAAGAAAGAGTGAAAAAATGGAAAAAGTGGTAGAAAGAAAAAAAGAGCACAAAAGAGAGTGGAAGAAAAATGACGAGGGAAAGATAAAGAGGAAAGAAAAAGGAAAATATAGAAAGAGTGTAAAGGTGAAGAAAAGGAGGAATATAAAATATAAAAGATAACTGTAGTATACAGAAATACTTTAAAACGGTAAAATCGGTCCCATTCTACAGTGTGCGTATATGTGTTTGTGTGTGTGTGTGTGTGTGTGTGTGTGTGTGTGTGTGTGTGTGTGTGTGTGTGTGTGTGTGTGTGTGTGTGTGTGTATGTGTGTGTGTGTGTGTGTGTGTGTGTGTATGTGTGTGTGTGCGTGTATGAATGTGTGTGTATTTATTCTAGCTCACCGTAATGCAGCGTAAAAAAAAAAAAACTGCAGAAACGTACGTTTAAATAAGAGTTTAGTGCAGAAAAGAAATATTGGATTATTTATTCGAGTAGTTTGAAATGGTACATGTCAATAACATTCTGTGCGGAGATAAGAAAAAAATATCGTGGTAATATGTATCCACTGTCGTCCATTACCACTCAGAATAACGCTGACAAAGAAAACCATCCTCCAGGGAAGAGGAGGAGGGGGAAGAGGAGGAGGAGGAAGAGGAGGAGGAGCAGGATGCAGAGGAGGAGGAGGAAGAGGAAGAGGCATCGTTACTTTCGGCGAAAGTCGATTGGATGGTGGTTCGACTCCTGCCACCGGCGAAGTTGAACCATGGGCATGGTTCATTAAACCCACGCTACAAAGTCCTTTGTGAGGGGCATCGTCCTAGCCTTCCGATAGGGGGGGATTTGTGACGTTAAACGGTATCTTGGAGTAATCTTCTCTCTGATACAATTCTTGTTAAATTGAATAGCCGCTGACGTTCTGACGACCTGTGTAGCTGATCGCTCAAAATTGCGGAAGACTTTTTTTTCCTCAATTGTTCAATGTGGAACAGAAGTTTCCGATATTCGTCTGGGAATCATTATCTGCAGATTTCGAGGTCTCTTACCTCTTCTAAACGGTATCATCATCATATCATCAGAGGTATTACAGGTGAAAAAGAGAATAAGAAGGAAAAGTACAAAGAGGAGGAAGAGGAGGAAGAGGGTGTAGAAGAGAGAGGAGCCGGTGGGCAGGCCTGGTCCGGTCCAGGCCATCTTGCCCTCATCTCTAGAAACGTCTTTATGAGAAGTGAAGTTGTGAATTATTGTGATCTCATCATGCATCACGTCCCTCTTTACAGTCCCCCGAAACATTAAAACCACCACAAAGCCTATTTCTAAGTATATAAACACTCTCACACCCATCCTATTACCTCGTATCTTATTCCCCATAATTCTCCTTCCACGCTTACACGCGTATCATATGTTCACTAAACCCATTTAGCATTTCACTGCTTTCTTATCAACAACGCAGATGGTTCACCTCTCGGCTCTCTCCCTCCCTCGTCCATACTCCTCTCGTTTTTCAATGTTTACATCTTTTGCTATTTCGTCCTTTGATGTGCAGCAAACACGGCGACAGCACACATACCTGCCTCATCCCGGGGCTCGTATTAAACTACCTTTCCTTGTCTGTCTCCCTACGTTAACACATTCCTTGCACGATCATCTAAACTCTTTACGACCACTGTCAACGTCTCCTCTCATAATTTTCCAGCGTCTCCATAATACATTTACACCCATCTTAACTCACACGCGTACGCATGCAAGAATGTGTTCGCGTTTCGAGGCGTGTGTGTGTGTGTGTGTGTGTGTGTGTGTGTGTGTGTGTGTGTGTGTGTGTGTGTGTGTGTGTGTGTGTGTGTGTGTGTGTGTGTGTGTGTGTGTGTGTACTTACCTAGTTCTATCTACCTAGTTGTGTTTGACGGGAAGAGAGCTATGCTCGTTGTGACCCGCTTTTGTATCTTTCAGCATCCAGTTTGATCTTAAATTCTTGTCCTCACTGTTTCCTCGTTCAATCTGTTCCAGATATCCACAACTCTGTGTGGTGTGTGTGTGTGTGTGTGTGTGTGTGTGTGTGTGTGTGTGTGTGTGCGCGTGTGCGTGTGTGTGTGTGTATGTGTATGTACGTCTCAACCGATTGCGTCCCCTCTCCCCTCAGCGGGAGCCAAGGTACCATGACAAGAACGAATTTGAATCAGGTCACGTTTGTTGCAGTATGTTGCCCTCTTCCAGGATCTGCAACGAGGGGAGGGGGAATATGATTGCTAGACTTTCGGTCGTTCCACTCACTTTCTCCCCATCACTAATGGCTCCAAATGACACCTGGCCCGCCGTCAACAGCACTTCATAGTTTCATTGTCCTTCTCGCGCCCTGCTTTCACACAAGGCTCCAATTCTTGTGCTAATTTCCTCCCCTCCCGAATGTTCAGTAATAACTTCCTCTCTCTCTCTCTCTCTCTCTCTCTCTCTCTCTCTCTCTCTCTCTCTCTCTCTCTCTCTCTCTCTCTCTCTCTCTCTCTCTCTCTCTCTCTCTCTCTCTCTCTAACTCTAACTCTAACTCTAACTCTAACTCTCTCTCTCTAACTCTCTCTCTCTAACTCTCTTTCTCTCTCTCTCTCTCTATCTCTCCAACTGTCTCTCTAACTCTCTCTCTAACTCTCTCTCTCTCTCTCTCTCTCTCTCTCTCTCTCTCTCTCTCTCTCTCTCTCTCTCTCTCTCTCTCTCTCTCTCTCTCTCTCTCTCTCTCTCTCTCTCTCTCTCCTCTCTCCCTCTCTCTCTCCTCTCTCTCTCTCTCTCTCTCTCTCTCTCTCTCTCTCTCTCTCTCTCTCTCTCTCTCTCTAACTCTCTAACTCTCTCTCTCTCTCTCTCTAACTCTAACTCTCTCTAACTCTCTCTCTCTCTCTCTTTCCCCTTACCCCACTCTCCCTCCTTCCCTCTCCCTCCCTCTCCCTCCCTCTCCCTCCCTCTCCCTCTCCCTCCCTCTCCCTCCCTCCCCCTCTCCCCTTCCTCTACCTCCACTGTCCGCCTCTTTTCTTTTCTCTCCTTTCCCCGTCACATTCTCCTGTCGTTCTGTTCTCGTTCCGTCCCCCTTTTCCTTGTCTGGCATTTCCGCTGAGCCCACCGATCATCGGCGTCTCCTCGTGATGGCCTTTCACGCCTCCGTTTCCCCGGGACCCTAATGGTCTCCTTCGCGGTAGTCAGCGGCGTCTTTATATCCGCCGCCTCGTCTCTCCCCCTTGTTTTCATTCCTCTTCTCGATACGCGTCTCTTCGTTGTCACGCGGAGGGGTTTTCTCTGCGTCTGTGTCCTTCGTTTTATTGAAAGGACAAGAATAGATGTACAGAATTGGAAAATTACAACCATTGGTTGATTATTTAGGTTATATTCTGCTTTAGGTAAATTCTGGTGTTGTTGACCGGATATGGGCTGAAAGGTAGTCAACATCAAGAGTATTAACGCAGGTCAAGTTGAATGTTCTAAAGTGTTAGTTAATTGAAAATAAAGTAAAGAATAGTGCAAACGGAAATTCCCTCAATAGTTGTGAATATTCGTCCTAAAAAAATAAACAGACTTTGTCCAATGACTTCTGTCCTTTCTCAACTAAAAGTTACCTCCCAACACCTCACACACCAAACACCACCTAAAACCTTCGTCTATTCTTTTTCCTCTCCTCCTTCAGAGGTTTGTTGCATAGTTTTAATATTCTTATTATTATTCTGAAAAAAGATAAATCGGACCCGAATTTCCGGTCCATCCACATGTTTATGAATGCTTATGGAAGCTTCCCCCACGTACGCACATACGTACGTACGAACACACACACACACACACACACACACACACACACACACACACACACACACACACACACACACACACACACACACACACACACACACACACACACACACACACACACACACACACACACACACACACACACACACACACACACACACACACACACACACACACACACACACACACACACACACACACACACACACACACACACACACACACACACACACGGAATACCTACACACACAAATATGCTGCATTGGATCGCACAGCGTTTACACAGAACGCGGACATCTTTCAATAGTAAATTCAATGCAAATTCGAAGTCCTCATTATTTCTTCAATCTCCATGTAACTCCTCCTCTCCGCCTCTCACTCCTCACTCTCCTATTGCAACTCTTCCTACTCGTTCTTCTCTAACTCTACCTTCTACTCATTGTCCTCCTCTTCATTCTCGTCCTCCTCTTGATCCTTGTCTGCCCTCTTGTCCTCCTCTTTGTACTTTCCTCCTCTTTGTCTTCTTTCTCTTTGTCCACGTCCTCCTCGTTGTCATCATCATCGTCCATGTCACCCTTGTTGTCCTCCTCCTGATCCACATTTGCCCTTTTCTTCCTTGTCCTCTTCCTCAACTTCCCTTTCTTGACCTACATAGTCTTTCTCCTCCTCCTCTTCCTCTTCCTTCTCATTCTCCATCTCTTCGCCCTCCCACTCCTGGTACTCCTCCTCGTCATCGTCCTGGTTCTTGTCCTCTATCCTTGTCTTCTTCAGCCTTGTTATTATCCTCTTCAGCGTTGTGCTTGCACTTGTCCTCTTCCTCCTTGTCCTTACCGTCTTCTTCGTCTTGTCTACCTCATTCTCCTCATTCTCCTTCTCGTCCTAATAATTCTCCTCATACTCCTCATCCTTTTCGTTCTCCATCTCGTCTCTCTCCACGTCCTCGTCTTTCTCGTCCTCGTCCTCTTTGCCCTTAGCCCTTCTCGTCCTCGTCCTCTTTGCCCTTAGCCCTTCTCGTCCTCGTCCTCTTTGCCCTTAGCCCTTCTCGTCCTCGTCCTCGTCCTCTTTGCCCTTAGCCCTTCTCGTCCTCGTCCTCTTTGCCCTTAGCCCTTCTCGTCCTCGTCCTCTTTGCCCTTAGCCCTTCTCGTCCTCGTCCTCTTTGCCCTTAGCCCTTCTCGTCCTCGTCCTCTTTGCCCTTAGCCCTTCTCGTTCGCGTCCTCTTTGCCCTTAGCCCTTCTCGTTCTCGTCCTCTTTGCTCTTAGCCCTTCTCGTCCTCGTCCTCTTTACCCTTAGCCCTTCTCGTCCTCGTCCTCTTTGCCCTTAATCCTTCTCGTTCTCGTCCTCTTTGCCCTTAG
>NC_134790.1:3296236-3303736 GCF_046742065.1 Oratosquilla oratoria
CTGTCGAACATGCGAAGGGTCTATAAATTATATTGTATCAAAAAGTGAAGTTCACTTTTGATAGGTTTATTCGTATCTTCCAGTGCGCTTACACTGAATTAGAGTGAACTATAAATGTCTTCTTTAATAACAAAGAAAAATGGGTTATGAGGCCTGATCATATTTCAAGTTATACAAATTTCATGTATCATTAAGTAATGTCTGGATTTCGGGTGATAGATGGATACGTGGACACAACACGAATTAGGTTTTAAAAAACAAAGGAACTCCAATGGGCTTAGCTGTATTTCAGAACGTGGAGAATTCTTTTATGTTCAATTTTTCACACTTTTTTCATTTTAGAGTAAATCTTATTTTGTTTTGCTTTATTTTACTTTATCTTATTTATTTTTATTTATTCTATTTTATTCATTTATTAATTAGTTTATCTAATTTATTTTATTTTTTGCGGAAACAGAAGATGAGTCAGAGCCTCAAGTTCAAGATTGAATAGTATTCAGTCGCACACGAGGACACGTACATAAAGACGCACACACTCATGTACACATGCGTGTTTACACATAGAGGTGCACAACAACACGCACACACGCACACACCACACAGAAGTCAAGCATACACATTTATACAGTAGTAACTCATAAATATTTACACAACGAATCACGTAGATCGGTGCGTGTGTGTACATCTATCCCGGTGTGCACATAATGAATATTTACCTTCTATTCTTCCCCGGGGAGCTGGTATTGAACATTAAGATAATGGCAAAGATCCGTCATCGCAACGAAAACGCAAATATCTTGACTCTGACCTGCAAAAGGCGGTGAGTCGGTAATCATAGGATCATTAGGGGCTGTTTTATTTCAGAGTTTACATAGGCCGAAGAGGAGGAGGAGGAGAAGGAAGAGGAGGAGGAGGAGGTGGAGGTGGAGGAGGAAGAGGAGGTGGAGGAAGAGGAGGAAGAGGAGCAGGAGAAGGGGAGGAAGAGGAGAAGGAGTAGGGGAGGAGGAGGAGGAGAGGGAGAAAGAGGAGGGGAGGAGGAAGAGATGAAAAGTGGGGAATGAAAGGAAGAGAATGAGAGAGAAGAGGGACAGGCCGAAGATAGATAGAAATAGATCGATATATATATATATATATATATATATATATATATATATATATATATATATATATATATATATATATATTTATATATATGTATACATATATATATATATATATATATATATAGAGAGAGAGAGAGAGAGAGAGATAGAGAGAGAGAGAGAGAGAGAGAGAGAGAGAGAGAGAGAGAGAGAGAGAGAGAGAGAGAGAGAGAGAGAGAGAGAGAGAGAGAGAGAGAGAGAGAGAGAATAGGGAGGAATATAAAGGAAGGTGGGCAGGCCAAAGATGGGAAAACGAGGGACTGAAAAAGGAAAAAGAGTTGGAAAAGAAGAAAGAGGAATAAAAGAAATACAAGGAGAGGGATTTTTTTTTTATAAGATAAGAAAAATAAGGGATTGGGTTGAACAATGATGTGAAGTAAGAAGAGTGTGATTAAAGAGGAGAGAGGAGAAGAGAGTAGGGGGATGGGAAAAGAGAACCCTGAAAAAAGGGAAAAGAGTAGTATAGGAGCAGGAGGTAAGAAAAGACGGAGAGATAAGAAGATAGGAAAGAATAGTAGATAAGATATAAATTTTATTTTAGGTAGATAGGAGAGGTGGTGACAGACAAGGGAAAGGGGAAGAGGGAAGTAAAGGGTCAAGATATATAAGGAAATGCTATAGAGGAAGATAGGAAAAGAAAGGTAAATGTAACAGAAATATTAAAATGAGGAGACGAGTTAAAGTGGAACGAAAAATGTATAAGAATAGATTCATTATTAGGTGTTAATATATATATGTTAATATTTTAAGTATTTAGTAAGGTGTTAATATATAGGTGTTAACAATTTAACTGTTAGGTTGAGTGTTAATATATAGGTGTTAATATAGTTTATGTGATGTACAATTTTTAATAGAATAGTTATGTATAGTGTATAGGATAACTAATAGGAACTGGAGGATAAAACTCCAAGGGAAATAAAAAAAGATTATCTCGTAATGTAAAAGTAGAAATTTCGTAAAGAACTGAATTTTCCGCAGCGGTTTTTAACTTGATCCAAAATGTATTCTCCGGCCCAATAATTCGTTCTTTTCATTTCTTTTAAACGGATGATGAGATCTTCCATTTGGATCCGAAAATTGAAAATTGACCTCCATTTTCAACTCTTCCACGGTGTAGGTTGAAGCGTCCTATTGTAGTGCTTGATACGAGCGCCTTTTGGATAGGCTGGCGTCCTTTAGTGATTTGATTCTGGTTAGCATGAGGTGGCTACACTGACCTGAGAAATTGTCATACACACAAACTGACACACACACACACACACACACACACACACACACACACACACACACACACACACACACACACACACACACACACACACACACACACACACACACACAATCACACACACACACACACACACACACACACACACACACACACACACACACACACACACACACACACACACACACACACACCCCACACACACACACACACAAAACACACACACACACACACACACACACACACACACACACACACACACACACACACACACACACACACACACACACACACACAGACGAAGACCACATGCAAGAGTACCAGTAGTCTACTGAAATAACAAAGCTTTTTAGATGTAGCCCAGTACTGGTCAGTATGATCTTAGTACTTTTTGCCACTATCCCCACTGCACTTTGGGGAGTGTCCTGTGTCCATTAATCTCTTGAGGATAAGATTTCAATCTGGGACTTAAAAAAATCACCTGGAGTTAACCAGAACAATGGATGTAAAGAGCGTCGACGTGACCAAAGGAGGAGGAAGGAAATGACGAGCATGGAAAGACAATGGATATTGAGGGAGATAACAGCAAGCGAAGAAGGCGGTGGAAGCGAAGGCGAGTGTGCATGTTTTGATAAGAAGCTCAGCCATAAAGAGACCCGGGGAGTATAATATACTGTGAGATAAGTTACGGCTCCTCAGATGCCATGCAAGGATCGATGCATACGAAAGGGTACTCGGAGCATGGGAGGCTTTGCGAGCGAAGGAAGCTTCTTCAAGGGCTGTGGAGGGTAAAGGGACTTTAAGCCCAGATGGCATACTGAAAGTCGTGTGGTCAAGCCTCTTCTCTTGGGGTTATCCTGGATGGATAAAAGAGATTGGCTTTGATCTTACTAACACCATCTAGAAGGAGTTTGGACATAGGTAACGGGTTACTTGGGTTAGCTGTGACCACTTTCCTTGGCCAAGGACGAATGAAATTGATTGGTGATTGTCAGTGCGAAATTTTGAAAGAGGAGGTGTTGTCTTTTGCATGAAATGGATTTGGTCATGTCTCGTTTCAAGAGAGAGTGAGAGGGATGAAAGAGAGAGGGAAAGAAGGAGGGAGGAAAGAGAGAGGGAAGGAAGGAGGGAGGAAAGAGAGAGAGAAGGAGGGAGTGAGGGAAGTAGAGAAGGAGGACAAAGAGAGATGAGGAGAAGAGGGAGGGAAGGAGAGAGGAAGGGAGGGAGCGAGAGAGGAAGAGAGGGAACGAGAGAGGGAGGGAGGGAGAGTAGAAGAGAAGAGGAGAGAAAAGAGAGGGAGAGAAGGAGAGAAGAAGGGAGGAAATGAAAAAGGAAAGGAGTGAGGGGGTTGAAAGATGGACGGAGGGATACATGAAACAAGATGGAACAAGAAATACAAAGAACGAGAAGAGAAAGCAGAATGGGGTACGGAAGCGGAGAGAAATGAAAGCAAATGAAAAATAAACTAAGGAGGGAAAAAGGGAGTGAAAAGGGGAGAAAGATGCACGAGAGGGAGGAGATATTGATGAAGGAGACAATAAATTTAAGTTCGAGTATCGCCGGAAAGGGAGATGGGAACGCTAAAAGTGTTGGCTAATAAAGTGTCGAAGAAGGAAATAAATCTAGGAGTTGAAGGAAAAGGTGGAAGAGGGAGAATAAGGCAATGGGGGTAGACGTTCGCTGGAGAGAGAGCTAAAGGAAATAAAGAAAATAAATTGAGCGGAGTAATGAAGAACTGGATATCAACAGCGGAGAAGGAAAGGCAGATTGAGGGAGGTGGCAATGGTGGTAGAACATCAGATCATTACTATCATTATTACTCGTATTATTATTATTATTTTTATTTATTATTTATATTATTATAATTTTTATTTATTTTTCTTCTATTTATCTAGTTATGGACCAAAAGGTCTCCTGTCTGCATGTTCCTCCTTTGTAATCCTTTGTTAAAAAAAAAAAAAAAAAAAAAAAAAAAACAGATGGAAGTTGGATATGAAGAACTGGATGTAGATGGCGGAGAAGGAAGGGGAAGGAAAGGTAAATTGAGGAAGGGGGTAATGAAAGTAAGGTCGATTGGAGAAGAGAGGGCGGAGATGGTGAAAACTGGAATATAAAGTCAATGTGGAAGCGGAATAGGCAGAGTGAGCTTATGATCGGGGCAAAGATGAGGAAGAAAGTGGAAAGGTGAGGAGTCTACGCCAGGAGGCGCTGAGCAGCTGCGACCGAAGCCGTCACCTTTGCCTTATGAGCTTGGACTGTTGGGCCAGGTAAATAGTCATTCCTAGGAATTGGAGAGAAGTGCAGGATTCGAGCCCGCGACTTAGAAAATGCGAGTCCAATGCGCTAACGATAGCGTCACCAGAGAGGGAGGAGAAAAGATGGAGGATAGGTTACGTTATGGAACATTAGGTGTGTGATCTAGACTTTGCCAGAAAGGCGACGACGAAAATCTTGGTCAACAGACGGACCTAGAAACCAGCAGAGAAATTTAGCTTCGTGACCACCACCACTACTGGTATCACCACTACCACTGACACCATCACTGACACCATAATTATAGATAACCCCGCCAGTGACACTACCGCCGACTATTGTACTGGGGTATATACATAGCTTGTACAAATCATCTACATCTAACACAGATACAGAACCAGAAATAAAAGTAGCTATGAGTAGATGTAACACACAAGTTACGGAGCTCTAGGAAAGGGAATGAAGAGTAGATTTTATGAACAAATCACATGAAATAAAATAGAATAACAGTGAAGTTGTCCTCGCATGCTATTAATGTTAGTGATAAGATACATTTGTAGGATGCTCCAAGACTCGTTTTCTTTGAACAGGTACGAAGGATGCATAAGGTAAAACAGTAGCTATGTTATTCAGGATTTAATTACCATCATGGCATCAAGTCTCACATCCACATCCCATCCTCTATTATTGCACAAGAAAAATTCTTTCCATTTCAGAAGCAGAAGTAGAGGAAGAGGCTACGGAAGATGAACCTTATATCTTGAAAACCATACAAATATCTGTTAATGCAAGTTGTAAATTCACGAAAGACAAATTGGACAATAAATTGATATTAGACGATTAATGGGTACCCTGTAAAACATGCTTCACTTTAGTTGTATGTAATGCATGCATGTGATGTGATGTATGTAACGCATGTAATACATGTTCCGTATGTGACACATACTTTATAATGTATGTAATGTACGGAATGTTTGTAATATACGAAATTGATATTCATAATGTAATGTATGTAATGTTATTTATGTAATACATGTAATCTTTGTAATGCGCACCTTGTACCACTAAGGAAGGTGAACGCGGTGAAATAAGAAATAGAATGGTATCGTGCCATGATTTCCGTGTAGTTCGTCGAAGTAGTTTGTTGTTTCCAGTACCTGGAAACGAGTTCTTGTAGGCTGGTTGGCGTCACGGGTAGTTGACCGTCTTTATTTTTTGTAGTTTTGCCCCACACAATGTCACAACTACTCACCATGACACCACAATCATTGACATCAGCACCAGTCACAACACTATTGACACCACTTCCTTCGTGACCACCACCACTACTGGCATCACCACTACTACTGACACCATCACTGACACCATAATTATATATAACCCTATCAATACTGACACCACGACCACTGACAACACCACTACTGACACCTCTATCAGTGACACCACCACTACCACCACTGACATCACCACTGACACCATTGTCACTGACTTAACCATCGCTACTGACCACCACTGACACCACTATTGACACCACTATCACTGACACCACCGTTACTGCCACCATATCACCACCACCATTGATATTACCACCACCACTGACACCACCACCAACCCCAACACAAACACCTCCACTACCTCTACCACCACCACTTCCAACAGCAACAACAACACCAAAGCGAACAACATCACTACCACAACCAACACCACCATCGTCTCATCCGAACATTACATCATACAAATATATATATATTTTCGGCATAATTTTTAATCATTGTGAGCCTTCTGTAATTTTCCGAGTATATGAATACCAAAATTAATGTTTTTGCGAATCGAAATCCTCCATGTAAAACGAGCCTCGACAGTGCGCAGCTTCGTCATTCCATCTCATTTGCTCCTTTCATTCTTTCTCCGCCACTATTAAAAAAGAAAGAAAAAAAAATCACTATAAATCTTGTATATTTATTTATCTATTTAGTTCTTCATGCATTTCATTGTTATTCTATTTATTCTAACTGTAATCTAACTTTGCTTATTATTGATAACTAATAACTAATATATATATATATATATATATAAAATAATTCCGACTGTCGTCCCCGGATTCGAACCGGGCTCGTGAAATCTCACTACCATCGCCTTACCGACTGAGCTACTGACCCTATAAAATTCTCCAACATGGAAGTTAATCTACCTCCCGAGGAACTAAGTCGACGGCTAACTGCCGTCCGTACTTATTATTTTACAGAGAACCAGGGCTACTTAGTGGTTAGACTGGTACGTATCCTTGATGGACTTATCGTCGTTGTCATACCTGGAAATTTTTATAAGGTCAGTAGATCGATGTGGCCACCAAGCTTGAAGAGCTCTCCCGGGATTCCGTCAAGTCCTGGTGCTTTATTGTTTTTCAGGCTTTTGCAAGCCTTTAAGGTCTCGGTGAATGACAGTGTCAGCTCCAGATTTTTAAGTAATGGTAATTTAGGAAGCCGGTCAGCGAATGTAGGGTCTGTGGGGTTGTTCTGGTTTAGAAAGCTGCTTAGGTATTCAACCCAGCGATCTAGAATGCCTTTTCTGTCTTTGATCAGAGTAGCTCCATCAGCTGACATCAAAGGAGCTATGGTGCTTTGTGTTGGGCCATATGTAGCTTTAATGGCATTATAAAAATTTTGCTGGTCGTTTAATTCAGCATATTGCTGGATTTCAACTGCATTATTGCACCACCATTGATCTTGCATTCTACGAAGGGCCCTTTGTGCCTCCTATCTCAATGCTTGGAACTTTTGTTTGAGCAAATTTGAAGTTGGATTGTTTAGGGCAGCCAAATAGGCATTGTTGGTGACAGAGTTTGGGAGAGTGTGTGATAGAAGAAAGGTGAAGATA
>NC_134790.1:3311236-3313736 GCF_046742065.1 Oratosquilla oratoria
TTATATCAAATAGAAGAAATCAGAATAGAATACGAAGGTGATGTAAAAATGTGACTTATGTGACAAGATGTGGAGGTTACGTCATGTGGAAGGCATTATGTGGATCTGGAGGACATATGTGCATCATATCAAATATAATAAATCAGAATAGAATACGAAGGCAATGTAAAAATGTGACTTATGTGACATGATGTGTAGGTTACGTCATGTGGAGGGCATTATGTGGATGTGGAGGACATAATGTGAAGATGCGGTGGACTTGCAAGGATCTAGTGGAGGAAAGGGAAATGGAGAATACGTGTAAGATGCTGATGGACAGAGGAAAAAAGACCAGACAAGTGGAGTACGTGGAGGGAAAAAGCGAACATAAAGCTGGAATTTTGTGTGTAACGGCGTGGAAGGATATGATTGCGGGAAGAATGCGGCTGGAGAAGAAAAAGTGGGAGTACAGAGTATAAAAGAAGAAAGTGGAAGAAGAAAGTGGAGAGACGAAGGGAAGTGGTAAAAGGAGTGGTGAGGAAAGTGGATTGTCTGTGGACTAGTGAGAGATGGTGATAGGGTGAATTGTGTTAGCCATTTAAGGGTTTGAGTTGTACCCAAAGAACGACAGGATTATTTTTTAAAGGTTGTCTGTGGACTAGTGAGAGATGTTGATAGGGTGAATTATGTTAGCCATTTAAGGGTTTGAGTTGTACCCAAAGAATGACAGGATTATTTTATAAAGGATTCAAGTCCATTGATACCTATGACGTGCCACGCTGATGAAAAAACAGGCTGGCGACATTTATATCAAAACGAGAAACGCCATACAATAACGATGAGGTCCAGCTCAGTGTTGGGTCTTTTTAACATGTTTTTTTATATCAATCATGCTCCATGTCCTTCACTTTCAAAACTGATAAGGTTATAGATCAGCTAGGTTTACGCTTCCAATTACCTGAACGATAGTCATACGAAATTATAAAAAGAAAAACTGTGTATGAGTACATAGTACTCAGTTTTAGTCCTCAACCATCGTAATTGCTGACTAAAACCAAGATTAGATTTTTGGTCTGGAGCTAAAAAGAAAAAAAAAAAAGAAAAAAAAATCTTTAGCCAGAGGTCAAATATAAATTATCGTACCTCATCTCCGATAACCAGCGCTTCTGTTACGGTAGGAGAAAGGAGGTCAAATGAGGTCAGCCTGGGTCATGGAATGGTAATTTTTTATTCTGATCACAGGTGAGGTCAGGTCGAAAAATAATTTCCCATTCAATCCCAGGATCAACCCTCAGAAAATTGAAATCCTCGTATGGTGTGGGCAAAATAAAATAGATTTCTTGTACGGCAAAGTTGAAGGGCTTGGTCGAGTTGTAGGTAATTGAAGAATCTCAAGCAATAGGAATGAAAATGAATACAAGCATGCATACATACATACATGCATACATACATACATACATACATACATACATACATGCAGACATACATACATACATGCAGACATACATACATACATACATACAGACATACATACATGCAGACATACATACTTACATGCAGACATACATACATACATACAAACATACATACATACATGCAAACATACATACATGCAGACATACATACATGCAGACATGCATGTATATAGACATACATGCATACAGATATGCATACATACATACATGCACAAATATATACATGCATACATTCATATATACGTGTATTGCACACATGCATTGCACGCACACATTACATACATACATACATATATTGTATGCATTCATTACATACGTTTATTATATGAGCACATTGCATGCATGCATACATATATCATATGCGTATATTACATGCATACATTGCATACATACATTGCATGCATACATACATACATACATACGTACGTATCAGAAGGTCTTTCCCTATTTTGAAGTGGTGGTCGAGTCCAGGCGTATGTCCCCCCCCCCACACACATCCATTTTCCATTCAGTGCCCCTCCCATCTTAGCATCTCGTGTATGAAGAATCCCTGGTTCCCACCCCACCATTCAGGTCATGGTATAAGACCCACACCCAACCCTCCTACACGCACACACACGCATCAATTCGAAAAAAAAAAAAAAAAAAAAATATATATAATATATATATATATATATATATATATATATAATATATATATATTATATATATATAAGTCAAACAAGAACTTTCCTCCGAGTCATGTTATTTCGTTATCCTTTTAAAAACCATCACCATTAATTTTTATATTTTGTATTCTCTCTTCATTAGTGAAGCGGCCTTGCTGTGGATGTACTGTATCTTGCTGCATTGCATGTGACCTAGGGCAGTTAGCGGGCTGCAGAGATGACCCGTCATCCAGGAGGAGCCAAGATGAGAGGGAGGGAGTGAGGGGTGGTGAATGGAAGTGGAATGGGGGGAGCGTGGAATTATGACTTTTGCTCATATGTATGTATGTATGTATATACGTATGTATGTATGTATGTATATAGGTATGTATGTATGTA
>NC_134790.1:3321236-3323736 GCF_046742065.1 Oratosquilla oratoria
TTATTTATTTTCTTTTCTTTAACCCGTTAAGTCAAAACTATAAAGAGTTTAGTTTCAGTGGAGGAATGTCATTTAATTTCAGGTCTCTGGATTTTTTTTTTCTCTTTATTTGTTAATTTGAATCTTTCAAAGTTCGAGAACAAGTTTCTACCGTCAGAGACTACACGATTGCCTTTCGAGTAATGATGTCAGAAGTTCGGGAGTTATTATCGGTACACGTAATCACACGCACATGCTCAATATCGTCTGCACACACGCACACGTACACGCACATACACGTGCGTGGGCACACACGCGCGCGGGCACACACCACACGCGCATGGGCACACACACACACACACACACACACACACACACACACACACACACACACACACACACACACACACACACACACACACACACACACACACACACACACACAGACACACACACACACACACACACACACACAGACACACACACAGACACACACACACACACACACACACACACACACACACACACACACACACACACACACACACACACACACACACACACACACACACACACACACACACACACAGCTTCGAGTAAGAAAATCTTCACTTGAACGTACACAGACTCGTACTAACGCGCTTGTAATAAAGCATCAACTTTCTTTTTTAAAGAAAAGTTTGACAGAAGCAACAGTTGGTGTGAGTAGATCCTGGTGAAAATAATATTTTTTTTTTTCTAAAAAACATAAGTGAACAATGTTACGAGTATATCGTGTATCATGTTGGTACGCATTCTTTCTCGTATATAATCCTATTTCTGATTAAATCTCAGGCTTCACCACATTTACATTTCTCGTTGGTTTTTCTCGTATTTACGTTTACATCTGTATTTTTCCATCTATGCTGCCAAGCTCAGCCAATTTTTGAAGAATATCCAATAAGTGCATTGTCATTGGTAAACCAAGTTAACATGTTTATATTGTACAACCTACAATATATATATATACATATATATATATATATATATATATATATATATATATATATATATGTGTGTGTGTGTGTGTGTATAGTTAATGCAGTATCTTGCAAATGTCCATATATGGTTTTCAGAAATCTGCCACTAATTTTCTTTAATTGGCTCTCGTATCTAGGTATTTGTGTGACATTTATTCCAACTTCAACGCAGTCGTCCATTATCTGCTAGATTTACTTCTTAACCATTATTCACATCCCTTTGCTACTCTTTTCTCTCTAATTTTTCCTTCTCTTCCTTTACCACCTAAATTCATTCTATCCTTCCCCAATCTCTTCCTAGTCCCTGTCCCTTCTACGCCCTCTCCACCCCCTCCCCTCCACCTCCTTGTTTCCTCTCTCTCCCCTTCCCTCCTTTTTTCCCTCCCCTTCTTCCTCCTTTTCTTCTTCCTCCTCTTCTCCTCCCCCATCTCTTCGTCCTTACCAATCCTTTATTTCCCCTTTTCCCTTTCTTTTTCTTTTCCTTTTTCTTTTTTCTTTTTCTTTTTTCTTTCCCTTTTTCTTTTTCCCTTTCTTTTTCTTTTCCTTTTTCTTTTTTCTTTTTTCTTTTTCTTTTCCCTTTTTCTTTTTTCCCTCTTTTTTCTTTTTTCCTTTTTCTTCTTTTTTTCCATTTCTTTTTTCTTTTACTCTCCCTCTTTTTCCTTTGCATCCCCTCACTTTCTCCTTTTCCTTCCTCTTTTTCTGTCCTCCACTTGCTTATAATATCCAAAGTCCTGCTCTATTTCTCCTCTCCCTATCCGACCTAAAAATCTTTCTTTCCCTCCATCTTCCTCGACCCAAAGTTTTCCTTCTTTCCCTCTCAACAATTATTCTCCCCTCCACCCAACCATGTCTTCCTCCCCTTCCTTCTCACTCCACTAAATTCTTCTTTCTCGCCTCCAGTTTTTTCCCCTTTTCCTCTCTTTTTCTCACCCTCTTTTCCTTCTTTTCCATTTATCTCTCTTTCACATTATTTCCCTTTATCTTACCCCTCCCTATTGCCTCCTCATTCTTCTACTCTTTCCCTTCTTCTCGTACTCTGTCTTAATCTCTTCTTTTGCCTCTTACTCTCCTTCTCCTTCCTCTCCCTTTCCTTAATCTCATTCTCCTCCCCTCCTCCTCCTTCTTCTCCTTCTCCTTCTTCTCCTCCTCCTTTCTCTCATCCTCCTTTCTCTCCTTCTCCTTCCTCTCCTTCCCCTTCCTCTCCTTCTCCTTCCTCTCCTCCTCCTTCCTCTCCTTCTCCTTCCTCTCCTTCTCAATCCTCTCCTTCTCCTTCCTCTCCTCCTCCTTCCTCTCCTCCTCCTTCCTCTCCTCCTCCTTCCTCTCCTCCTCCTTCATTTTCTCCTCCTTCCTCTCCTCCTCCTTCCTCTCCTCCTTCCTCTCCTCCTCCTTCCTCTCCTCCTCCTTCCTCTCCTACTCATTCCTCTCCTCCTTCTTCCTCTCCTCCTCCTTCCTCTCCTACTCCTACCTCTCCTACTCCTTCCTCTCCTTCTTCCTCTCCTCCT
>NC_134790.1:3328736-3331236 GCF_046742065.1 Oratosquilla oratoria
ATAATCGCCCCCTTCTTGAGTTCGTTTTATCATTTGAATGAGATCAACTTGACGTCAACTAATTCAGACTTTGTTTAGAATATTTTTCAATTAGAATGACGTCATTGAGACGAGGATGAAATCATAATTAGTGAAACCAAAACATTTCAGTACAGTGTGAAATTGCTTATAATTATATGTACGCTCTATCGAGAAGCTGAATCGAAGCAACAAGCTTTATGAAGAACAGATTATATAAAATGTGGCATTAGATCAAAAGGTGTCGGAACTAAATTCAATTCCTAAAGGTGACCACTGACTATCGCAACTCTTTGTCTTAGTACATAGGGCAAAGGATACAAAGGACCCTCAGTTTCCTCCCCAGGAAGACCCTGGACTACTTCCAGCCACCCCTACTGCCCAGAGTTAGGTAGGTTTCTTTCTAGGGATTGAGGACTTGTCTTCATCCCTAAAGAAATGCTGGGCCATTCATTCCCTTCCCCCCGCCCTCTGTTACTATCTTTACTTTCTTCAGCCTTCCTTTAAAATCTCTCTCTCTCTCTCTCTCTCTCTCTCTCTCTCTCTCTCTCTCTCTCTCTCTCTCTCTCTCTCTCTCTCTCTCTCTCTCTCTCTCTCTCTCTCTCTCTCTCTCTCTCTCTCTCCCTTTTCTCTCTCTCTCTTTACCACCATTACGTCTTCTCGTGCTTCAATTTCCCACTTTCTCTCTCTCTCTCTCTCTCTCTCTCTCTCTCTCTCTCTCTCTCTCTCTCTCTCTCTCTCTCGCTCTCTCTCTCTCTCTCTCTCTCTCTCTCTCTCTCTCTCTCTCTCCCTTTTCTCTCCTTTTCTCCCCCCTCTCTCTCTCTCTCTCTCTCTCTCTCTCTCTCTCTCTCTCTCTCTCTCTCTCTCTCTCTCTCTCTCTCTCTCTCTCTCTCTCTCTCTCTCTCCCTCTCTCCCTCTCTCCCTCTTTACTACCATTACGTCTTCTCCTGCTTCAATGTCCGTAAGTGACATATGGTCGTTGACACCTGGAGCTGGAATTCCAATATTCAATTCAATTCAATTCCCCCCAAAGGAAAAACCTCATTGTTCACAAGTTTCCCTTTTCGAATTGTAGAGTTTTCTAAAATTCCTCTTTTTTCGAATATTGAGCTCTTCAAGCACAACTGTAGGGTGGGAACTCTTTTTGGTTTGAATGGAATTCTCTGGTTATAATAGAAAAGCGACCAAAACTCAACACAAAGGGCAAAGGTAACAACCTTAGCCACAGTGAAGTGCCTCCTGGTGGGAATTCCTAGGCTTACCTAGGAAGAGTAAAACTAAATAAAAATATAAATGAATGTGTTAGTAAAGAACTAGATAAATAAATGAATTAATAAACAATGAATAAATAAATGTTGTTTGGGGAAAAATGAAAACTTTATAGAAGTGCGAAATTTGTATTATATACATATACTTTTTTCTAAAGACTTCAAGATCACATTTATTAATTTATGTATTTATCTATTTTTTTTGTTTATCATCATCATCATCATCATCATCATCATCATCATCATCATCATCATCATCATCATCATCATCATCATCATCATCATCATCATCATCATCATCATCATCATCATCATCATCATCATCATCATCATCATCATCATCATCATCATTCATCATTATTATTATAATTATTATTATCACTATTATTATTATCATTATGATTATGATCATTATGACCATTATTACCATTATTATCATTATTATCATTATTACCATTATTACCATTACCATTATTACCATTACCATTACCATTAATTCTATTTTTCTTTTATTGTTTTATTATTTTATTTATTTTATTTATTTTATTTATTTTATTCATTTTATTCATTTTATCTATTTTATCTATTTTATCTTTTATTTATTTTATTTATTTTATTTATTTTATTTATTTTATTTTTTTCATTTTATTTCATTTTATTTCATTTTATTCCATTCCATTTCATTCTATTCTATTTTATTCTATTCTATTTATCTATTTATCTATTTATCTATTTATTTATCTATTTATCTATTCATTTAATTATCTATTATTTTTTGAGTGAAAAAAATTGTCTAGCTTTACCCAGAACAATACAATGAATGTAGACAATTTTATTTGATTTATTCACTTGTTTGATTGTGTATTCATTTAATGATTCATTTGTTTATTTTCTATGTCTTTACATATTGCTAAGTGGGGATTGTCTGTGAATAGATACATTTGGCAACAGGTACATAAAAATGTATAAGGAGTATATTCGTATACGTATGGAATATATATATGTATATATATATATACATATATATATACATATACATATATATATATATATATATATATATATAATATATATATATATTACTGTTGAATGCTAAAGCACAAGTGGCATCAATGATTTTTGGAGAACATTTCTCTAACTTTCTAAGTATTATTTTCTCTTACTTAGAAAGTTAGAGAAATATTCTCTAAAATTCATTGATGCCACTTGTGCTT
>NC_134790.1:3338736-3353736 GCF_046742065.1 Oratosquilla oratoria
AGGCCCACAGACACAGGCACACAGACACAGGCCCACAGACACAGGCCCACAGACACAGACACAGGCACCCAGACACAGACATCCAGACACAGGCATACAGGTACAGGCATAAACACAGACACGCAGGCACGCAGGCACACACACACACGCACGCACACACACACACACACACACACACACACACACACACACACACACACACACACACACACACACACACACACACACACACACACACACACAAAGACAGTTATTATAAATGGTTATCAAGAGACAGAAATAATTCATATAAGGTGGTAATATCTTTCTTTCTTAGATTGCATTCCACATTTTATATTTATTATCGTATCTAGTTATTTTAGAGTTCAGTCAATTATCCTACCTCTAATATTTCATTATTGAACAAAATGGGTTATTGCCTTGTTGTAGCCATCCATCGCCTGATATATATTGCAGATACTCGTTTTCTCTAGAGAAATGATTCGCACATATCAACTGGCTTATATCAAGATTGACATTTGGAATACTAAATGATTCATGTATTGGTGCTTGCTCATCATCCAGGGAATTGCGATGAAATTAGAAAGACCGATGTTTGCGTGCTTCAGCCTGTAGTTATTTACAAAGCTTTAGGGAAATGAAAATTCTCGTATTTTTGTATGTCATGTGTTCATATATATCACTCATACTAGGTGGACACTATGCCTTCAACTTGAGTGGTTTAAGATATTTTCTTGTTCTTTGAAAAGGCCTGATTCTAAATACGTGTTTGTGTGTGTGTGTGTGTGTGTGTGTGTGTGTGTGTGTGTGTGTGTGTGTGTGTGTGTGTGTGTGTGTGTGTGTGTGTGTGTGTGTGTGTGTGTGCGCGTATGTGTGTGTGTGTGTGTGTGTGTGTGTGTGTGTGTGTGTGTGTGCGTGTGTGTGTGTGTGTGTGTGTGTGTGTGTGTGTGTGTGTGTGTGTGTGTGTGTGTGTGTGTGTGTGTGTGAGAGAGAGAGAGAGAGAGAGAGAGAGAGAGAGAGAGAGAGAGAGAGAGAGAGAGAGAGAGAGAGAGAGAGAGAGAGAGAGAGAGAGAGAGAGAGAGAGAGAGGCGTGGCGTGGCGTGAAATGATATGATATGGTAAGGTGTGGTATGGCATTAAGGCACCAAGGCATCAAAACTTTTGGCAAGAGCTCCACAAGAGACTTAAAAATCACGAATAAGATTGGGTCTTTCATGTCTTTATTATGGTATCCTGGAGGAGATTGTGTATTCTTAGGATTCTGCGTTGATGTTTCAGATTTCGATGGAGAGCTGATCAGGAAGGGGCTTCTATGCCTTGTGTGTGTCCCCGAAATATTTCCTTTTTTTTTTTTTTTGTATGGAAATTATGGGTTGGAATGATTTTATGCCTTTTTCTTTTTGGCTACCCCCCTTGTAAGGGGAAAAAGCCTTGGTATATGTATGTATGTATGTATGGAAATTATGGGCAAATTTAGGTTTAAGATAGAAATAAGTCTGTACTGTCTTACCAAGAAAGTGGTTGACGAATGGGATAGACCTAGCAACCATGTAGTGTGCGCTGAAACAATCTTTGGTTTTAAGAGATTAGATAGCTGTATGGATGAGGTGAAAAGTGACAAGGAACATGGAACTACCTAGTATAGGCCTTATGGTTTCTTGCAGTCTCTTCCATTCTTATGTCTTTATGTATGTATCAGCCCCATCGCTGGAATTAAAGAGAATGGCACGACCCGAAATAAATAAACGTTTGTACGGAAACGTTTAATCCTTCATGAACTGAAGACTGTACATCATTCCCGAGGTCTAGTCATTCTCAACAATGATGGACATTGGCCATCACTTGCGGAATCCTTCCCCGTATGTATAAGGCACGGCACAGCCTGTTGCCAAATCATCCTTTAAATCCTATTCGCCAGCTGTATCAAACCAGCTGGCATCGTTCTGGCACGCTCTTTCGGTCCAAATCGAAGCTGACGGGGCACCAAATGCAATGGACTCCGCTGAATCCCGGACCTGCTAGAGATTGGCTACACAGCATCGGGCGCAATGCATATCTGCCATACCGGAGAGCTTTGCAATGCACAGATTGTACATGCAGATGGTGTATGACATTCCTTCGGTGTGTTTAGATAACTCTGCGGGCCTGACGCGTTGTTGGTGCGTTCTGTCTCGTTACGCTTGAGGGGCGACCTTGAGCAGCACCATCAATAACTTCTCCTTTATCGGTTTGATTATGTAACAGTAGGAATTGGCTTACTGATAGTGTATTGCATAAGTGTGGTTAGGTAACTTCCAGCAAGCGGTGTGCAACGTTGATATATTACATTCCATTACTGTGATTATGTAATAATGATTGACTTAGGCACCCTTAATGTTTTAAAAATTGGTGCGGTCAAATTGCATTATATCACTTGAGTGACTCGGTCCCGCGTCAAGAACTCGTTTGTCCAAGGTGTAGAGGTCGAGCCCCCCTCACCCCCAAAAAAGGGGGGGTCTCATGTATACATTTATATATATTATATATATATAATATATATATATATATATATATATATATATATATATATATGGGGAAGGAGGAAGATAAAGACACGGATCTAGGGCCGAGTTTATTTCTGACCGGTTTCGCTTACAGCTTCTTCAGAGGAATGTTGTAAGAAGAAGCTGTAAGCGAAACCGGTCAGGAATAAACTTGGTCCTAGACCCGTGTCTTATTCTTCCAACTTCCTCAAACCTGTCACAATGTCTCAAAACACACACACACACACACACACACACACACACACACACACACACACACACACACACACACACACACACACACACACACACACTCACATATATATATATATATATATATATATATATATATATATATATATACATATGCATGTATACACGGCCTGTTACACAGCATTATTGGGTTTATTTCCCACTCAGGGTGAATTCAACAAACACTGCAAGTAGTTGTAGTCTCCCATCCATGAGAAAGAGGATGTGTGTGTGTGTATATTGGTATATATTGTGTGTGTGCGTGCGTGCAGTGTGCGTGTGTGTGTGTGCGTGCGTAATGTGTGTGTGTGTGTGTGCAGGTGTGTACGTAAGTGCAAGGTCACAGGTATTGCCTCACGCATCTCAGACCTCGTATTTCCGATCTAATGGTAATGCTGTGACCTTGTACCCGACCCACATCTATTCACGAGCTCGAGAATGTGAGCGGAGATGTGTAGGGGAGAGAGTAGAAACGGCTCGCAGCATTGTAAAGCGTTCCAATCTCCGGGTATGGCTCGACCTTGGGTCCGCTACATAACAGCCCTCGGCGCTAACCACTACACATAGCAAGCTGTGACCATTGTGTTGTGTATTGTAAAGGAGACTAAGTGGTTAAGTGCTGTAAAGGGGATTAACTCGGCTCAGCGCGGGTTGGATCCCGCAGCCCTCTGGTAGAGTCAAACTGGATGTCTGTTGTGTAGAGCCAAACCCACACTAGTTTGTGTTGGGTAACAGGAACCTATCTGGTCATAGGATCGGCTATGGTCATTTAACGACTTATATTCTATGCCACTTCCTATCTATATACCAAAGGATGTTTCCCTCATATAAGGGAGGTAACCAAATCAAACGCACGTACCTATTCCTACCCATTACACTCCTATCCCCCCCTACTCTTGTTCCATCCTCGTCTTAGCTCCTCATGGACGACGGGTCATCCCTGTCTCCTGCCCACTGCCTGGGCCAGAAGCAATGTAACAAGACCTATCTTATATCGTATGCACCCATCTGCTTCCACATCTATTATTTGAACACTTGATATGACGGGTTACTGTGTTTCTGTCATATGTTTTATATCGCACTGTGGCGCGGTAGGCTTTGATCTTCGCCTCTTTGTCATAATTCTCGGAATGATTTGTTGCTGCTGGTCATAAGATACTTCTCTAAATCTAAAAGATTGAGCTAAAACAAAGGTCCAGCTACCATAGCTTTGATCACGTCCTTGCGCCTCCTGAACAGAACGATCTTGGGTCGATTCCTCACTGCCCTCGGTTGTTTTGAATATGACTCGGATGGCCATGTACATAGGGTAAAGGTGTCAAATGGTGTTCTGGGATCTTCGGTGTATACCTGGCAATACACTCTCTCTCTCTCTCTCTCTCTCTCTCTCTCTCTCTCTCTCTCTCTCTCTCTCTCTCTCTCTCTCTCTCTCTCTCTCTCTCTCTCTCTCTCTCCTTCTCTCTCTCTCTCCTTCTCTCTCTCTCCTTCTCTCTCTCTCTCCTTCTCTCTCTCTCTCTCTCTCTCTCTCTCTCTCTCTCTCTCTCTCTCTCTCTCTCTCTCTCTCTCTCTCTCTCTCTCTCTCTCTCTCTTTCTCTCTCTCTCTCTTTCTCTCTTTCTCTCTCTCTTTCTCTCGCTTTCTCTGTCTATCTCTCTTTTCCTTTCTTCTTTCAATACAATATGTTTAACATACATTCACAGATACAGCTTATGTATGTTATATGTACGTGTGCATTTGTTTCTTAGTAATGTTACGTTTTTGTATTCATTACAGTTATTTTGATAATCAAATTTCCTTGTAAAAACACTTTGAGATTTAGAAATTCCTCATTTTGGAAAATAAAGTTTTTAGAAATGCCATATCCCAAAGCGATCTCTTCCCGTTTTCTATATTTTCCGCATAAGGGGATGGGGAAGGGCGGAGTGACCGAGGTGCTTCTGCTATGGACGTGCTGTGTCTTGCTGCATTGCTTCTGACCCGGGCAATGTGGCGGGAAGCAGGGATGATAGAAAGACAGAATTTTTATTAAGTCCAAACTTTAGATTAATTCTACGGCTATCTATCCCGAAACAGCGTTTTAGTGAAAATCTAAATCAAATACTGATTACTCTATGTAGATATTCATAGTAGTATTCAACTAATTTATTAATTCAATGGTTTGAAATTGACATTTACATGTTATGAATTATAATTCATTTGTTTTAATGTGAAAAGGTTTTTCAGTTTGATATAATCAACCATTTTGCAAGTTCAACAGTATCAAATTAACATTATTAACATTCTCATATTTTCAGTGATGGCTAATATTAGATTGAACTTCACATCTTTTATAGTGAGGGTGAAAAGATATAGCCTTCAATCATAAAAATTTATTGCGCACCTCTGGTCCGTAGGGGTGGGGGTGGGGATGTTAACTGTAATACTGTATACAGATTACATAGTCATTGCCCCGTAAAGGTTCAGTGTTACAGAGGTGCGAGCGAATGTTTGTATCGAGAGCAACTACGGTTGTCATGGAAACGAATGGCCGTCCACTTGACGGAAAAAAATCGAAAACAATTTTGGGAAAACACGATGTAACACCAACCCCCCACCCCCACCCCACCCCACCCCACCCCGGCGACGGCTGCGTCCACAACAGATAACCAGAAGTAAAAATTATAAATCAACGCGCAGTTGCGACACCCACACTCGACCCCATGCGCCAGGCCGTAGATAAAAATGTAAAAAAAAAAAAAAAAAAACTCGAACAAACACGGACACGAAAACAATTGCACATGTCTGTTTTCAACATATATGGACGTATACGCGTGCACGCGTGTTTCTGTGTGTGTGTGTGTGTGTGTGTGTATTCACTTTGGTCTTTGGATCACGTGTTGGACTCGTGATCGACAGCTATTTCCCTGCCGGAAGAGAGCTCAGAGCGTGTGTGTGTGTGTGTGTGTGTGTGTGTGTGTGTGTGTGTGTGTGTGTGTGTGTGTGTGTGTGTGTGTGTGTGTGTGTGTGTGAGCGCATGCATGCGTACATAGTGCTTTATATTTGTATTCGTGTGTTCGTATTTGATAGTATGCGTGTGTGCGTGACTGCGTTGGTTTTTATTGTGCCTTTATGTTCAAATGATAACATTTAACGATGATGTACATAGTTTTCTAACATACCTGTTTGTCAACACCCACACCTCTTCCTGGAGGTACAGCCCCGATGGGATGACACTCGGTCCTCGGATTGGACCCAAACTCTCTTTGATACAGTCTCGACTCTATTTTCTTCGCCTTAAGTAGAGCTGGCAATCGGCAGCTGATCCACAACACAAACTGTCGCGCGGAACTCGACTCTGTTGATGATGTGGAGGAGGATGGGAGGGTGAGTGTGTCAGACAGATGCGTCCATAAATTCTTTACAAAGGCGGAGCATACCGACAGGAGACTTTTTGGTCCATAACTAGGTCGGATGCAATAAAAGATTAATGATAATAATAATGACGATAATAATGATAATGATAATAATAATAATAATAATAATAATCATGATGATGATGATAATGATAATGATAAAAACAATGATAAGTAAATAAATAGGTAAAATTATAAATAAGCAGGTAAATAGTAAATAATGATAAATTAACAGATAAATTATAATCAAGGAAATAACAAACAAACAGGCAAATAATAACAAACAGATAAACCATATAAGATAAATGGCAGGCATTGCAGCATCTTGCATAGGTGCTTATCTCAACGAATCTTAAAGCTTCGAACTGAACTACATTGCACTGCTTCTCTTCAATGTAGTAATACACTTCGTATGTTTCATCTCTGCATACGAACAGATCTTCCGGGTGAGATCCGGGGCCGCAAACTTCGGGTTCAAAAGCATCGACCAGTAAAGAAACTACCCCCGCCCCTCACCCGGTCCATATCACCAACCTTACAACGCGCCACTCCGGTAGGTACATACATACATATACCAAGGCTTTTTCCCCCTTACAAGGGGGGTAGCCAAAAAGAAAAAGGCATAAAATCATTCCCACCCATTTCATCCCTGAATACACTCCACACTCCTCCACCCTCCCTCTTATCTTAGCACCTCCTGAATGACAGGTCATCCCTGCACCTTGTCCACTGCCCTGGGTCAGAAGCAGTGTCGTAAGACACAGCACATCCATAGCAAGGCCGCTTCATTAAATCGGCGACCCCCCCTCTCCGTCCCCCCATTGCATAAAATGAGAGAATCCGGTAGGTAGCTGCATAAAATTGTCGATCATGAGTTGGAACAAAATCGATATAAGACATCACCATATTATGAGGAATTGAAATTAATAAGATGCATTTCGTTTGTAATTTTGCCGCGTTTAAGGGTCTAAATTATACTCTCAGTACAGGTGACACAGAGATGTTCTGCCTCTGATATTGATGATGGCCATTTCTCCCTTAGCCACAAGCAATTTGAAATGTTTATTCCTTGTTGTTCGTCTATTACTTGATGTGATGGACAGTTGAAAGAAAATATCAGCTTTCCTTAATGAAGTACGTTCTAGTGAATGCTTCCTTTAATTCCATGCATACGTTTGTGTCTTGACTATGTACGTATACACACACACACACACACACACACACACACACACACACACACACACACACACACACACACACACACACACACACACACACACACACACACACACACACACACACACACATATATATATATATATATATATATATACTGTATATATATATATATATATATATACATATACATATATATATACATATATATATTATACTTTATATTATAATTGTTAGCATTATGCGTAGACGAAAATTGATATATCATTCTGTGTGTGCGTACATGCGTGAAACAGGCGTGAATCTTCTAGAACATTCTAATTGCCGTTTTGCCATTTTCTGTTTAAATAATTAATTATCAATTTATCTGTATTGCGAAAGTTAAATTAATGTTATATGTATGTATATAAAACATTAATCAATCATCCACTTGTTCAATCTCCACAATTTTTTCTGTGTTTTTGTAATGTGCTGGTAAATATAATCATGTGCGTATAATTGGTCACAAAGTAATTTTTCTTAAAACAGGAACATTAATTCATAGTCTGCGTTTGTTTATGTATGCAGCCTTTTGTAATGTATGTTCTGCTGCGCGTTTCTTTTTTACCAAGGCAGTGGGTAAGGATTCGTGATGGCCTCTCATCCACAAGGAGCAGAAATAAAAGGCAAAGTAAATTGGTTTTGGATGGGTCTGAGGTGGATAAAAGGAGCGCATTCCTGGCTGGCCACCCCTTTTTTAAGGGTGAAAGGGCCTTTTGTGTGTGCGTATATATATGTATATATATATATATATATATACACATGAAACACTGAATGGGTCCTAGTGAACAGATTTAGATTTATCAACCACAGTTCACTTCAATTCTAATCCATCGAGGAGGCACACATGCAGAAATTGAAACGTGGTACGGCCAAGGACTCGAAAATGCGCTAGCACGTGGCAATTGATATAGACTTAACCGATTGCGCCATCAATCTCTCGTGATGGCTCAGTCGGTCAAGTAACTATCACTTGTCACGTGTTAGCGCAGGTTCGAGTTCTTGGCTGTACCATGTTTCAATTTCTGCATGTATGGCTCCTCGAGTTTCTCGATGTTGGTGTCTTAGAATTAAAGTGAATTGTGGTTGAAAAAAAAATATATATGTGTGTGTGTGTGTGTGTGTGTGTGTGTGTGTGTGTGTGTGTGTGTGTGTGTGTGTGTGTGTGTGTGTGTGTATGTGTGTGTACTTATATACACTCATAAATTTTTTCACACTATTCATTTGACTTCTCGATTCAGGTTAATCTGTGACAGTATGTCAGTTAGCGGACATGCTGCATAAACAGAGGTGCACTGCTGCGGGCCGCCGATGGAAAGACCAAACATATGCAAACATATAAACTTTGTCAAATATGTGCACACAAAGTTTGTGTTGGCGAGGATTCATGCATACATTTTGCTCTGCATGAATTAGCGTATGTGAATAACTCTGAATGCATGTACATATGTAAGCATGCATGTATGCATATGCTTGCCAAATATTTCGACGCGCGTTGCATTGGATGAAAAAAATTGTGATAAATGACGTATGATTATATATTTAATTCAATCATTTCTTCTGTCGTTCTGTTTTACTATCTCTTCCTCACCTGCTTTCTCCCTCTCTCTCTCTCTCTTTCTCTTTTTTTCTTTCTCTTTCTCTTTCTCTTTCACTCTCTCTACCTTTCTCCTTCCCTCTCTATTTTCACTCATTATTTTGCTTCTTCCCTTTTTCATAAGTTCATAATTTCTTTTCTCTTGCACTATTACTTTCTTCATTCTCTCTCTCTCTCCTTTTCATTCTATTATCTCTATTCCTTTCTTCTATTCTTACACAACTTTCTTCTCTTCCTTTCTTCTTCTTCACCTCCACTCCCTTCACGTTTCACTGTCCACGAAAAGATTGTTGGTGACGTATACGAGTAAGTTTGTGAAAACATTGCATCCAGTGATCGTAATCTAAATAGATTCAACCTACAAAATACTTTCAGAAATAGAAGCACAGATCTGTATAATCTGCCTCGAAACCCGGTAAACAAATAGGGTGACGACGGAACTATTCTCTTGTCCCTTAAATTGTGAATTTGAGAAACATGTACGAAATTCATATGCTCCTAGAAGACCGTTGCTTGTTATCCTCGCCCGTCCACACGGAAGACCCATTCTCCCATCTTCCTGTGTCACACTTGCTTTTGTCAGATATTGAATGATTTACTCCTCCTAATCACCTCAACTTGCACTAAACCACGTTAAGAATATTATTTATCAATATTCGCGCATCCACACGGAAGACCCCTTCTCCCATCTTCCTGTGTCACACTTGCTTTTGTCAGATATTGAATGATTTACTCCTCCTAATCACCTCAACTTGCACTAAACCACGTTAAGAATATTATTTATCAATATTCGCCCGTCCACACGGAAGACCCATTCTCCCATCTTCCTGTGTCACACTTGCTTTTGTCAGATATTGAGTGATTTACTCCTCCTAATCACCTCAACTTGCACTAAACCATGTTGAGAATATTCCTTACCAATCTTCGCGCATCCACACGGAAGACCCATTCTCCCATCTTCCTGTGTCACACTTGCTTTTGTCAGATATTGAATGATTTACTCCTCCTAATCACCTCAATTTGCACTAAACCATGTTAAGAATATTCTTTATCAATCTTCTCTCCTCCTGTCTTTTCCCTCGTTTGTGTATTCAGTCTACCTGAGCTTTGTGTTTCAATAAACCTTTGGACTAAATACTTCCCGTTGTCGGTCACTCCTTGTTTGCATGTTCGTATCATCTGTGCAGCTTTGCTATATTTCCTCTGTCCTTCATACCTCTTGTATCTGCATTCTATTGTATTCGATTTCCTTTATTTATTTTTCTATGTAAACGTTTAGTAGATAATCCATTTTCGTTACTTTGTGTCTTTTTTTTTCGTCAGTGTGTTACTAACCAAGAGGACTAGTTTGACTCTAGTTTCCACCATTTCAACTCCGTCAAATCCATCCATCCACTACTGAAGCCTTTTCTACTTAGGAAAACAAGCATTATAAAAGTAATTAACACTACTCTATCAATCTTTCGATACCGTATTTTTCTTAACAAACAGCTTCGTACACTTCACATATAATCACCGAAGTTGCCTTCAAGCGTTCAAAGATCAATTTATTTGTTCATATGCGTGTGAGATAGAGATGGAAGAGTGGATGTGGGAAGTATGTGCGTGTGCGCAAGCTTAGTTACATCAATTCGATTCCATTGTTAATGGAAAAGGTTTTATATTTTCATTGCATTCCTGTGAGGTTTGAAATACGTCCACACGTATGTTCAAGCATATGTGTATTCATACACATAACCACATATCATAATGCATCATAACTTATCTGACACAGATGTTCAGAGTAACGCTTTCGAAAGCAGTTATGCATTTTATTATTCAAGTCATTATTTATGGGGAACTGCGAGGACATAAATCTCAAACCGACACGATTAGCAGTTGGGTTTGGCATGCACACACAAACCAAGTACCTCACACTAACATCCCACCTCAGGTAAGCACACATAAACACACACACACACACACAAACACACACACACACACACACACACACACACACACACACACACACACACACACACACACACACACACACACACATCCACATACAGAGACACACACACACATACAGAGACACACACACACATACCCACACACACACACACACACACACACACACACACACACAAACACACACACACACACACACACACAAACACACACACACACAAACACACACACACAAACACACACACAAACACACACACACACACACACACACACACACACACACACACACACACACACACACACACACACACACACACACACACACAGACACACACAACCACATACAGGCACGCACACACACACACACACACACACACACACACACACACACACACACACACAGACACACACACACACACACACACACACACGCACACAAACAGACACACGTACAATTACGTACACGTGTGCTTGGACTCACGCACAGGAACTTCAGCGCTCATACTCAAAGACGTGAGGGCAATTTTTACACTAATCCAAACAAACAAACCGATAGGCCAGCCTAGCACCCCACTGCATACTCATGCCCATGCGCGCGCATGTTGCTGGATCCACTGTTTACACATGTTCCAGTCATTGTTTACTGAGGCAACAGCTGCGGCTTTGTCGCACAGAACTCACCCCGAGCAGCTGCCCAGAAACCACGGAGGTAGAGGGGGGGAGGGGGAGGGGGGAGTGTGGGATCAAGCTTGCCGTAGGATCTCTGGGAGGGACGGGGGTCGTGGGTGGGTGGGTGGGTGGAGGTGGAGGGGGGAGTCAGGAGGTGGGCGGTGGGAGTGAACTGGAGCCTCTGGCTGCCCAAAGAGAACATGAAAGAGATATCGGACACAGGAATTGTTCTTCGGGGGTAAGAATGTTGAAGAAAATGCGACGGACGAGAAAGCAGTCCGGTTAATCATTTGTGGTCAGAGGTCAGAGTCAAATGGTGGGGGAAAGAGAGTGGATAAGAAAAAGAGAGAGACTGACAGAGAACGAGAAAGAGATTATGTGTGTGTGTTTGTGTGTGTGTGTGTGCGTGTGTGTGTGTGTATGTGTGCGTGTGTGTGTGTCTGTGTGTGTGTGTGTGTGTGTGTGTGTGTGTGTGTGTGTCTGTGTGTGTGTGTGTGTGTGTGTGTGTGTGTGGTGTGTATACTTGTGTGTGTATATGTATATGTATGTGTCTGTGTGTTAGTTTCTCTCTCTCTCTCTCTCTCTCTGTCTTTCTCTCTCTCCCTTTCACTCTCACTCTCTTTTTTGAGTGTCGAAAAGTTTGGGAGTGCGTAAGTGAGAATGAATTAGATTTTCAGTGAAATAGAAACTTACTATGCTAAATTATGAAGATATGTTTTTTTCATATTAAGTTGAGATGCCAAAAAAACAACAGCAACAGTTTAATAACAATAACAACAACGATAATAATAACAATAACCTCAATATATAGATAGAGATAAACAATTTATGATAATGCTTAGTCATTTATCTAAGTAAATTTGAAAATCTGTAACCTGAGGACGCGGTTGGAAAGACTATTTACAAATACTTTTAGGTTAAATCCACGAATTTATTTCTTTTATTTCATTCTGTTAATATTCAGTAAATATCTTCAGTTTTGATGTCATGAATTCCTCTTTAGATTTTAAAGGCTTACATTAAGCAACACTTGAGTATCCCTTTTCTTAACAGAACAGGTTCAAGTATTTAAGTGGTTTTCGTATGATTTGTTCCTAATATTTGGTACGAATTATGTGGCTCAACTTCACGTTTTTTAATCTATCAGTTTAACAAAATTTGAGGACCAACTGGAAACAGTGTGTGCAAGATGTTATATCTAGTTGGTTGGTAATAGCTCTATTTTTGAATTCTTATTCTGATTATTTTCATTTTTTTTTCATTTTACTATTTTTCTTTTTACTTTTTGTCTTTATTTCTTTTCTTTTTTTCCGGAAACCAGTATTCCTCAAATCACGGTTCTTTCCGGCTCGTCTCACGAATGCAATATTCTGCGGCATATCTTATTTTCCGGTGTAAGGTATCGGAAACAATATGTGCTGGCATTTGTTATGACAGATTGAAAAGTAAATCTTTGAGGCGAATATCCAACGCTATAAGACACGTTTTCCGCCCTAAGCTTTCTTTACATATTTATACCTTTTCTTTTACTATTTGTTATGATAATTATTTATTTGTTTCTTATTATCTACTTTGAGGAGGGAATGGGGGATCTAATCTTTGAGTTGAATTATGAAATAGATTATTTTAACTCGAAAAATAAAGAAATAAAAAAGGTCGTAAGAAAGGATGTGAGGGAAGGCATGTCATCCATGAAGTTGTTCAAAAAGTAAACAAGAAGAATATTAAATGCACGGCTGAGGAAAGACACGAAGAGGAGGTGTTGTTGATGCAAGATTGATGGTGTGAAAGACAACAGGGAGATCCAATGGAAAGAAAACGGAAGGCGGAAACCCCCGTTTTCGGAGGCCGGGACCTCCTGTTTGAAAACAGAAAACAGGAAAAGTCTTCCTCTATCACTTCGTGAGGGGAAGGGGGTGTCCAAACTGAGCAAAGAGCCCTGGGTGGGGGCGGAGGTGGAGGTGGAGGTGGAGGTGGAGGGGGAGGTGGAGGGGGAGGTGGAGGTGAGGCGTGAGAAGCGGGAGGATCAAAGAACCCCGGGATGAAAGAAGACGCTGAACCGGTACGGTTCCTGGTCGTCGTCAAAAGAGAATAGAGATGGGTTGACTGCCTTAGTCAAAGCATGTAGGTGCTTGTGTGTGTGTGTGTGTGTGTGTGTGTGTGTGTGTGTGTGTGTGTGTGTGTGTGTGTGTGTGTGTGTGTGTGTGTGTGTGTATATGTGTGTGTGTGTGTGTTCCTGGTCTTCGTCAAAAGAGAATAGAGATGGGTTGACTGCCTTAGTCAAAGCATGTAGGTGCTTGTGTGTGTGTGTGTGTGTGTATGTGTGTGTGCGTGCGTGTGTGTGTGTGCGTGTGTGTGTGTGTTCCTGGTCGTCGTCAAAAGAGAATAGAGATAGGTTGAGTGCCTTAGTCAAAGCATGTAGGTGCTTGTGTGTGTGTGTGTGTGTGTGTGTGTGTGTGTGTGTGTGTGTGTGTGTGTGTGTGTGTGTGTGTGTGTATGTGTGTGTGTGTGTGTGCGTGTGTGCGTGTGTGTGTGTGTGTTCCTGGTCGTCGTCAAAAGAGAATAGAGATAGGTTGACTTCCTTAGTCAAAGCATGTAGGTGTTTGTGTGTGTACGTGTGTGTGTGTGTGTGTGTATGTGTGTGTACGCTTGCTTGCTTGCTTGTTTACTTGCTTGCTGGTGTGAGTATTTATGTGTGTTACCCTTACATTTTATTTCATTTGTGAGTGTAAATGTGTGTGTATGTATTTATGTACGTCTGTGCATAGTTGTGTTTGTGTGTATGTATGCATATGCGTATATGTAGTTTGTACATATGTGTCTATGAGTGCGGTATGCATCTCCGTATGTGTGTGTGTGTGTGTGTGTGTGTGTGTGTGTGTGTGTGTGTGTGTGTGTGTGTGTGTGTGTGTGTGTGTGAATCACCATGTTCTTTGATCACGTGTTGAACTCATGATCGACAGTTATTTCCCTCCCAAAAAATAGCTCAGAGATTATATATGATCGATCTATGGGCAATGCTGTGACTTTACACGCACACCCACCCCAAACTCCCCGCCCACGAGAGTTGGAGTAACAACCCGCAGCGCAGCGATACTGAAATTATTTCACTGTGTGTGTGTGTGTGTGTGTGTGTGTGTGTGTGTGTGTGTGTGTGTGTGTGTGTGTGTGTGTGTGTGTGCGTGCGTGTGTGTGTGTGTGTGTGTGTGTGTGTGCGTGTGCGTGCGTGTGGGATTGCGCGATTGTGCGCATATGTAAATGCAAATACATAAACATGAATTAAGAATACACCAGAAGCCGGGAGAATAATATATTTGCGAAAACGGAAGAAGAGGGACAAAGGAAATAAAGCAAAACGTCAGAGAGCTGAGGACGACAAAGTGAATAAAATATGGAGAGATGGAG
>NC_134790.1:3358736-3363736 GCF_046742065.1 Oratosquilla oratoria
TCTCTTTTCCTTCTCCTCCTCTTCCTCTCCTCCTTCCTCCTCCTCTTTCCTTTTCCTTCATCCTCCTCTTTCTCTTTTCCTTCTCCTCCTCCTCCTCTTTCTCCTCCTCCTCTCTCCTCTCTCTTTCTCTTTTTCTTCTCCTCCTCTTTCTCAGTCCTCTCTCCTCTTCCTCTTTTCTTCTTCTCTCTTCCTTCTCCTCCACTTCCTCTCTTCCTCCTCCTCCTCTTCCTCTCTTCCTTCTCCACCTCCTCCTCCTCTCCGCCTCTCGTTTCATGCTTCTCCTCCTCCTCCTCCTCTCTCTTTCCTCTCCTCCCTCCTCCTCCTACCTCTCTTCCTTCTCCTCCTCCCTCCTCACTCTTTTATCCTCTCTCCTCCTTCCTCTCCTCTCCTCCTTCTCCCTCCTCCTCCTCCTCTTCCTCTCTTCCTTCTCCTCCTCCTCCTCCTCCTCTCTTCCTTCTCTTCCTCCTTCTCCTCCTCCTCTCTTCCTTCTCTTCCTCCTCCTCCTCCTCCTCCTCCTCTTCCTCTTCCTCCACCTTTACCTCTTCTTTCTCCTCCTTGCCTCTTGGGTGACATGACAACGTCATATGTGGACATTCTGGTCGCTTCCTTCAATGATGGAAGACCCCAGGAGGAGACTTTTGGGCCCGCTTGTCATTAAAGACAGAAAACGTGAATTCAGCAGTTTAGAAAATGGAAATTAAGCTGCCCTTCCCGTCGAGTAGACAGGAGTTTGCCCAATGTGAGTGGAATATTTTGATTTTTTTGTCATTTTAACTCACAGGTACACAATGGGGCTTCGTGTTCTGAATAAAATTGTCTTATAAACTCCAGCGTACTTACTTAGGTCTGCTAGACTCCAAGTTAGCCTCCCGATTTCTAGCTCGATGGACTGCAATTAACATTCTAAGACCTACTAGCTATCTGCTTGAACTAACTTCCATTGTCTTGTGGCTTCCAGCTATCCTGCTTAAGCCTAAACCTACTAGTTCCCGGGCTAGCTTCTCGAAACCTAGAAACAATTTTGTTGATGTCTACTAGTGACGTTATCGGAAGTGTACCGATCTTGAATTTGCTTAGTTTTGGGTTTGAATCCTGCACTCTTCGAATACAAAAAGGGATTATTACCTGACCCAACAGTCCCTGAAATACATAGGGCAAAGGTGACGGCTTAGGCCGCAGCTACTCAGCGCCTCCTGGCGTAGTCCCCTCACCACCACTAGGCTTCTATTTCTTCATTCTTAGACCGGCCACACACGTGCAGTTTAAACTGACAGTTACAACTGTTCAGTTGTAACTGTCAGTTGAAACTGCACGTGTGTGGGTATCTCAGTGATACTGAGATACCCACACACGTACAGTTTCAACTGACAATTACAACTGAACAGTTGTAACTGTCAGTTTAAACTGTACGTGTGTGGCCGGCCTTAGCCATGCCAACAGTCCAAGCCACGGCAGACTAGGCATAACTTTGCTTTGCAAGTAATCTCTAAAGGGCTTTCGTCCTTGTCTCTTCTTGGCCAACCTACTTTCTTCTGTAATACCACTCGAGACGCCGCAAGTTTACGAAATGGGAGGGAAAGCAGCAGAAGACAATGCAGCGTTTGCAAAGAAAGACTTGGGTGCAAGAGGAGGAGTAGTGGTGGTGGTAGTGGTAGTAGTGGTAGTAGTAGCAGCAGCAGCAGTAGCAGCAGCAGCAGCAGCAGCAGCAGCAGTAGTAGTAGTAGTAGTAGTAGTAGTAGTAGTAGTAGTAGTGCCAGCAGTAGTAGCAGTGGTAGCAGTAGCAGCAGTAGTAGTAGTAGTAGTAGTAGTAGTGGTGGCAGCAGCAGCAGTAGTAGTAGTAGTAGTAGTAGTAGTAGCAATTGCAGTATATTGTTTCGCATATAACATACAAAGTTGCATGCATTACATTTTACAGACACACATTACAGATGTTTTACGTACATTTACTTAAATTACATGCATTACAAAATGCCATACGCCGCTCCGCTCCGTAGGTAGATTATCTTAGTCTTAAGCCTTATTCCTGACAGAATCGTTTGCCGGGATTGAAAAGCTTAATTGATGTTCACGGGGCTTTCCGGGGCTGATGACAATGTATGGCAACAGCCAGAGCAAAGGTGTATTGTCGGCAACACCAGTGGGAATGTAAAAGAGCAGAGTTGAGCTTGTATTACTCTCTAGGGGTTCTCTCTCTCTCTCTCTCTCTCTCTCTCTCTCTCTCTCTCTCTCTCTCTCTCTCTCTCTCTCTCTCTCTCTCTCTCTCTCTCTCTCTCTCTCTCTCTCTCTCTCTCTCTCTCTCTCTCGTGTGTGTGTGTGTGTGTGTGTATGTGTGTGTGTGTCTGTGTCTGTGTCTGCCTAGTCTCTGCCTCTATCTTTACCTCTCACTCTTACCCTCCTTCTCTCTCTCTCTCTCTCTCTCTCTCTCTCTCTCTCTCTCTCTCTTGTGTGTGTATGTGTGCATGCGTGTGTCTGTGTCTGCCTGATCTGTCTCTATCTTCCCCTCTCATTCTTACCCTCCTCTTCCCTCTCTCCCTCTCCCTCTTCCTCTTCCTCTCCCTCTCCCTCTCCCTCTCCCTCCCCCTCCAAGTACAAATAACTGCTTTCATTGTATGGTGACTTCTAAACTCTTACAGTTTACCAACTTTCTATAAAAAATTACAACGACATCTATATCTATATTCGAATTTGTATCAATATATACATAAATATGCGTACATACACGGTGAGTTATAGAGTCTGCTCTCAACTGTGGTTGAAAGCTTTGCCTGTAGAATAAGCCGTTACTGTCTGCTTGAGCAAGTGAATGGGTTTAGGTTGTATGCAAGGTTACATCATTACATTAAGATCGGACTATATAAACTTTAGTCTTTCATCGAAATAGGTACTTCCCGTCGATGACAAGTCCAGCACGTGATCCGAGACTATAATGGGCACGCACGCACACACACACACACACACACACACACACACACACACACACACACACACACACACACACACACACACACACACACACACACACACACACACACACACACACACACGCACACGCTGTATATATACATAATTCATATTCATTCTTTTCTACTCAAACTCCCGAATCCCAAAGTCTTATCTGATCCACGGCCTCATTCCTCCTGACCCTTCTCCTCTCCCTATTGGGATCATTACTCACCAGTCCCACTCTCCCTGCTCCTCTCCCACTCTCCCTGCTCCTCTCCCTCTCTCCCCATATCGCTCCCTCTCCTCCCACAGAAATCCTCGCGTCTTTCCTCAGTGACTCCCAATGTTTATCGAACTCGACTAAAACATCGTTTATCTTTCCGAACTAAGTTTGCATGTATGCACGTGTGTACATATGTGTATAAGTAGGAGTGTGTATTTGGGCAAACGCAGGAAGTAAGTGGGTACATACACTTTGTTACGTATGCACACATTATACATGCCCCACACGCGCACATGGATATGGGCAGTGCAGACGTGCACATACAGACACACACACACACATACACACACACACACACACACACACACACACACACACACACACACACACACACACACACACACACACACACACACACACACACACACACACAAACACACACGTACACATACACGTACACATACACGTACACGCCCAGTATTTCCCAGACTATAGATATTTAACTCACTATCTTTCGTGGTGGTTGTGGCGGCGATGGGTGGGGGTGGTTCAAGAAACAACTCTTTCCTTTTTCCTTTTCCTCTTCCTATTCTTCCCTCTCTTACTCCTCCTCCTCCTCCTCCTTCTCCTCCTTTTTCTCCTTTTTCTCCTTTTCCTCCTCCTTACCCCTCTCTTCATCATCACTACCTCCTTCACCTTCCTTTAATCATCCTCTATTCCTTTTCTTTCCTTTGTTTCTCTCTTCCATTTTCCTCTAGCTCCTCCACGTGTTCATATATCTATTCCTCATTATACTTTATCTTCTCCCTTCTCCTAATCCTTGCCCCCTCTTTTTACTCTTCATCTTCCTCCTCCTCCTTCTCCTTCTCCTCCTAATCCTTGCCCCCTCCTCTTCCTCCTCATCTGTATATTTCTTCTCTATCTCTCCTACTTCTCCTCCTCCTCCTTCCTCGTACTTATCATCATCATCACCATCATCATCATCCTTCTTCTTCATCTCCTTCTTCTCCTTCTTCTGCTTCTCCTTCTCTTTAATGCTTTTGTTCTTTACTCTTTTCTACCTCTGTCTTATCCTCTTCTATTTCTTCCTTACCCTTTTTTCTTCTTCCTCTTCTACCTCGTCTTCTTCCTTGTCTTCCTCCTTCTCCTCCTCTTCCTCTTCCTTTTCCTTCTGTTTTCTTTTCCTCCGCCTCCTCATTCTTCTCTTCCTCTTCTTTCTTACCCACCTCTTCTTTCTTAATGATAAACTTTTCTTTCCTAACCTTGTCTTCTTCCTCTTCTTCCTTCTTCTTTCGTCCCTCTCTTCCAGTGCCACCTCCTCCCACCTCTTCCTCCCACCACCTCCTCTCACCTCCTCCCTCCTCCCTCCTCCCACCACCTCCTCCCACCACCTCCTCCTCCCACCACCTCCTCCTCTCACCTCCTCCCTCCACCACCTCCTCCTCCTACCACCTCCTCGTCCTCTCACCTCCTCCCTCCTCTCACCTCCTCCCTCCTCCACCACCTCCTCCCACCTCCTCCTCCTCCTCTCACCTCCTCCCTCCACCACCACCTCCATTACCACCTCCACCACGGTTCTTCGGAGGCGGAGGCACTTCATGGTCAGATGGAAACAGATGGTCCTGCTGATGGCTCTCGAAGTCGACGAAGGAGACCGGGAGAACTGGTTTCTAGTGGGCACGATTTCGTGCACAGAGATCCTGACCGCGACGCCACGACGACTTGGACTCCCAAGGCAGACCACACCAGTTCCTCGACTTGTATTTTTTGATCCCCGGATCTGGGGGGGAGGCGAAGAACGAGAGTTGAGGACGAAACGAGGAGGTTTGAAACC